>NW_017308093.1:73058-73373 GCF_000935625.1 Nanorana parkeri | reverse complement strand
ATTATTATCATTATTATTATACTACAGGAAATGATATATCACCAACAGTTTACGCAGCGCTTTACAATATAAGGAAGACATTATAGTTACAAATGAAGACAAAATGGTTAGGAGAGCCCTGCCCGTGAGAGCTTACACTCTATGAAATACTTCCTATGAATAGTTGTTCCAGAAAGCCGGAACCAGCCGTCCAGATCTCTGCGTGAGCGCCTGCACATGGGCACTGTTTGGCTCATAGAATTATGCATGGCTGTGTGTCTGAGCGCATTATGCATCAATCACTTCTCTCAGTGATCCGTACTGTGGTAGGGCGCC
>NW_017308093.1:49567-72455 GCF_000935625.1 Nanorana parkeri | reverse complement strand
CAGGTATTACCTTTCTCTGTCATCATACATTTCCTTCCTGATGTTTATGTGCCAAAAAAACTTCCTCAGCATCCCGTAAGACCCAACAGAATGCAGCACGCAGTGAGAAGCAGGCACATCTAAGGGGGTTGTTCACTATGGAGCCGAATGATCCAGCTGTAGCTTCTGCTGATCCTTCGGCTCCCTTCAGCCGCCTCTGCCCTATTCACAATAGCCTGTACAGCAGCCGAAGGCGGCCGAGTGGCATATGCTTCAGCTGGACTGAGCCGAAGTGACAGCCGGAGCGTGGAGAAAGATCCGATCTCCAGAGACCGATCTCCATGCAAATGACAGCTGGACGGAGCCAGCCGTGATCTGACACTGCTAGCTCCGCCCAAATGGTTTTCTTTTGCCGGCATCTTTGCCAGCGGTTTTTTTTTTTAATTATTTAAAATTTTCTTTTTTTTTCATTTTCTTTAAACTATTTTAATTTGCCTAGTTTCTAACATTTTTAAAATAATTTCTCAACTTTTTTATTTATTTATTTCACTCTTTTTCTATTCTACTTGGTACCGAGCAGAATAGCCGAGACAAATGCCACTCGGCGGCTTTCGGCTATTCACTTACTGCTGTTTGGACCCTATGAGAATAGGGGCGAATGGCAGCGAGTGAGCTGCCGGAGCTTCGGCTCAGCCGATCCAGATATTGGATCGGCTGAGTCGAAGTCCTTCTGCACTAATGTACGGCTGATTTTAGCCGATGTACGGCGGGCTGAAGTCAATAGCCGAACAGCGTTCGGCTCACTCACTTCGACTGGATTATTATATATCTAAAGGGATCCTGGTGTTCTTTCACAGAACTCATAACACAGAATGCTGTGATATTTACAGGAGTCTGTCAACCCCTTCCACCAAAGAAGCAGCAGACAGACCTAGTGTTGACGTCACTGGGTCCCAAAACAGGTAATTCTTGAAATCCAAAATTATTTCATTGAAAACGTTTAATTGGATGTTGATTACAAGGGAGGGAACAAGGGAAGGTATTACATGTGTACGCTACACATCAGCTTTATTGCTGTCATCGTATCCTTCCATTGCAATCTGCATCACGCCAAAGTTTCTTACAACTAACAGAGAAATCAAATGATCTTTCCCGGCCGCCATGACAATAGTCTTCAGATTCAGATATTTTTTTTACCAGAAGTTCCACATTGACGACACTGGAAGAGACTTACTGAGAACAGATTACTAATAAAATGGCGATGGGATGACTGCCGTGCCAAGAGATGACAACCAGGATCAGAACGTCTCCGTATTGTATTTTAGAGTCAGGAAAGTGTAAGAAGAAATAAAACGCGATGATGAACCGTTCATGTGGAGAAACAGGAGGCTGGAACAAGGGCCCCTCGAAGCTGCAGCTTCCTGCTTTTAGAATGAAAGGGATTTCCAACAGATCAAAGCCTGAGGGGGGGGGCATAAAACGGGCAAACCTCAGCTCCTTCTCTACCGTGAATTCCTCAACTTCCTCTGTCTATTCATCTCCAGTATTCCGGGGAGCGGGTATTGTACACACCGGGAAAGAGCGGCCAGGGGATAACCAAAGCAGCGTGTCAACGCACGGGGGGCCGCCGAAAAGTAAAGCCGGGCCATACACTGGTAGATTTTCGGATGAAAAATCTCATCAGAGCATTTGACATTGCCATCAGAGACTTGATGAATGTCATTAAATCAATACTTCCTTTGGTTTTAACATTCGATTTTGGAGTTTACCGAATGAATTCAGTGTTAGAATTTTGTCTGTTCGATAATTTTTTTTCCATCCCGCTACTTCCATTTTTTTTGGTCACTGCAGTTGAAATTGATTGATTGAGCGTTCCAGAAACAAACTCTACTGGTGTATGGCCAGCTTTAGTTTCCATTGGGCATCAAACTCCTCGTAATTGGGCATCAGGATACAGTCCGTGTACCCATCGCACTCAGAGCCGCTGCTCCAAAAATGGAAGGTGATGTTTGCCTGATGAAGGGGATCCTGTGAGACCCCGAAGCGTTGTTTAGAGTGTTCTATTTGCAACTTGTACGGTAATAAACACGTACTGAACCTGCTTTGGAGTGCCGGTGTCCATCCTTTACTTGTAATTTGGCATCAAACGAGCGCAAAAGTGCACAAATGTGGTTTCTGCTTGCGTTGCCATTACTAGGTTGGCAATGCCAGCACCGAGCGAACAAGTTTTTTTCACCGCATGCATGTCACCGAATTTGCAACATATACTTTTTTCCTGCGTTTGGAACGCATCCAGGGACCCAATAGGGATCAATGGGGACTCAGATCACCGTGACCCTATGGTGTGAATGGGGGCTTAGTGTAGAGCCCGTTCAGGTTGTACTTTGGGTACAAGTGACCGTGTGGTGACATGTATGTATAGCCAAAACCTTTATACAGTGTGTGCGTATATAGTGTACATACTGTGATAGTTTGGGGAATATAGCCCAATGGTGCGCGCTAAGAGACCGCTCCTGAAGCCGGCTTTACCATAAAAAGGACAGTCTTTATTCATTCAAAAGGTGAACAATCCATGAACTTCACAAAATAACTCGCCTTTCCTCAGCATAAATGAAGCATAACAGTTCATTGGACTTTCATCAAAACATCGTGTTTTGGTCTCACCGACATCTGGCTGTCCCATAGACTCCCAGTGACAGTGTGATAGTCCCAGGACTTTACCGTATTTCTCTGTAAATACAGGGCTTAGCAGCTTTCTTCAGCTCCAAGCGGTTCAGTATTCACCCCTCATGGGTCACTGTCTCTCTAGCAGGTATCTCAGGGTCCACAACCCTCTTGACCTCTCCAGCCTTCCTGCCTGTGTCACTGGTGCTCGCGCATGCAGTAGAGTCTCTCTGTGGCCATGTGCCCCCTGCACACCCACAACTCTCCTCTGAGCTCTGGGCTGGCTTCTTAATGAGGCTGCTCTCAGCCACCTGATCAGCCCAGGCTGGTCATTGGCAACACCTGGCTCCAGGACTGTGAGATTTCATCCCACCCAGAACTCTAAGGGTCTGTTCACACCATATGCAGTGCGTTCCGGCCACGTTCCAGCCGGAACGCACTGCATTGCATTGCGGCCGGCTCCATTTTTTGCCAAGCAGGAGGGGGCATGTTGGGCCATTGAAGTGAATGGAGCCGTAGCCACGCCCTGCGGCCGCAATGCGGTCGCCCGCATGGGATCGCAGGGCACATTGTCAAAATAGTGCTCGCAGAATTTTGAATGCACCGCACTGGGCTGCAGGCACAATGTGCTCTGCGATCTCGTGTGGGCGATCACATTGCGCCCGCTGGGCGTGGCTACGGCGCCATTCACTTCAATGGCCCGCCACTCCCCCTCCTGCCCAGCAAAAAAAGGGAGCCGGCCGCGATGCAGTGCGTTGTGGCCGGAACGCACTGCATATGGTGTGAACAGACCCTGAAGGTGCCCATGCAGCTTACGAATATCGGCCGAATTTCGCATGCGATCGCGTTTTTGTCCGATATTCATAAGGTTGATGAGGAGTGTACAACCGCGAATACTGTACAATCGATCGACTTTTGACTAACAAGCAGGTTAGAAAACTTCGGTCGATCGTACGATTTTCGCAAGGTTGGTGGCTTTTCCGTACGCCAAAATTTGTGCGATCTACACTGCACATGCGCAGACGAAAATTCGTCCAGGTGCTTTCTTCTAATTGCCGCTCATCCAACCTTGCGATAATCAGGGCAGGATGGGGCCGCCGTACGAAAATCGTACGATGGTTCCATCATCGGACGTAGAGTTTCGTCCAGTGATCGCAAGGTGTATGGCCAGCTTTAGAAATCTCCAGAGTTCCAGATCACAGCTACAATTAGGAAAACCCGGAAGAATCTGAAAAGCCAAGTTCTTCCTTATAAAATGGTTCACATTCTGGACCCTCTCAGCCTCCCTGGCTGAAAGTCCTGGGTGCCAAAGTTGCCATACTACACCGTGGCATTGCCATGCACTGCTACAATACGTATTAGATTGCAGTGGGAGTAGATTAGAACTCTGTCGGGTTTGTACGGCTATCTTGGTCTCCGTTAGAACTATTTCCCGTCTTATACCTCCCTATGAGTTTCCTATATTGTACAATGAGGTTGTAGCCCATGTAAACAGATCAACAGACCCAAGAACTGGTGATCTAAGCTGGCCATGAGATGGGATGACATTCAACCAACTCCAGCTAAAAAAAAAATAACAAAACAAAAATGAATATCCCAGTAAAAGATACAATGGCCAAAATATATTTTTGTTACAATATTCATCTTCTTCCTTCCAGAGATTTCCCCCACATGAGACTATTATCTCATTCATCCCACTTCACACACACACACACACACCAGCCTCCTTGCCTCTCCTTTTATTGAAAACTATTATTATTCGTTACATATCATTTTACTTCTCATAGAAACAATTTGAACTATTTTTAACTAATAAAAGTTACGTTTTACCTCACTTCATGGCGCAGACACATTCTACTCCCAGCTCTTCTGTAGGTGCCGATACACATCATCTTTCATTCCAATATCAGCGATAAACCGCAGGCACCACCCCATCTCAATAACCTCCTCAGTAGCCTCCTTCACACGCTCACTCCACTCAAGTGCCGGTGTTCTATCGAAAGTTCCAACTCCTCGGGATCTCCAACCACCTGACTTCCGGTTTAGTTAGAAGTAAGAGTTTTGGCCGAGAAGGCTCTACTGCACGTGCGCCACCCGCGCCATTTCCCTATACACATACTACACAGCAATAAAGTATTAAAATGAAGTAGGGTCAGACTAATCCAGCACGTTTTAATCTTAGTTGCCCCACTCAATATGTCAACCTTGCCGGGGTGTTTATGTCAGCTCTCAAACAAACTTGGAAGTCCTCATATGTCTGGTGTCATAGCTGATCACATGTGCATTACCATGGCAACAGCAATCCAAATAGAAGCTAAGATGGCCCCTTTCTTGGCTGGCAAGCAGGGGCGGGCAAACTCTGGTCTGTTGTGAAACTACAAGTCTTATGAGGCATTGCAGGATTCTCACAGCCACAGGCATGACTCCCAGAGACAGATGCATCATGGGATTTGTAGTTTCACCACAGATGGAAGGTCAGAGTTTGTCCACCCCTGCTTTAACGGATAGAAGAATGTAGTTCTGCTTTAAGTTAGGATTTGGTGGAGTGATTCCGCTTTAGGCCGGTCATACAGTGGTCAAATGCCGGCCTAGTCCTGGTGGTTTGGCCGACATACTACCAGTGTGTGGCCGTGTTGGGATTTGGTGGAGTGATTACGCTTTAGGCCGACCATACGGTGGTCAAGTTTCGGCCTAGTCCTGGTGGTTTGGCCAAAATACTACCAGTGTGTGGCCGTGTTGGGATCCCGCCGTTTGACATATGTCAAGTTTTCAATCAACTTAAGTCGACGGAGCCGGTCCGAAAATCCTCGCCTGAGCAGTGACTGTAGCAAATCAGCACACCCGCCGCTGTCAGAATACAATAGGCCGATGGTGAGATTCCCCCATCCGCACTGATAGCGTGAATAGGGGAACCGACAGTTTTCCCATGGGGCCGGTCCCTCGCCCAGCCCTGTGTAAGCTATGAGGGGGATTTATCAAAACTTTAGCAGGCAGAATCTGGAGCAGTTGCTTATGGCAACCAATCAGCTTCTCTATTCAGTTTGCTCAGTTAAGCTTTGAAAATGAAGGATGGAAGCTGATTGGTTGCCATGGGCAACTGCTCCACATTCTGTGTTTTGATAAATATCCCCTCACGAGTTGCTGGAGTTAGGCTTCATTCACATATAACGTTTCCTTCACGGTTTATTCATGCGGAAGACCGTGTGGGACGCAAACACTATATGTAAAACGGATTCCGCTCGTTTACGGCCATTATATTATATTGCCGCGAACGTGCGGAATTCGCCGGATTATCGCGTTTGCACTATTTTGGGCACCGCGCGGTTTCATATCGTGTGGTTTTCCGCAATAGTCTGAACAATGCACATTGAAGTGCATTGTTTTTTCTGTCGCACAGCCGAATACGTGCGGACAGCCACCCCAGCGTGAATGGAGCATTAAAGGAGAACTATGGGGTTAAGTCTTTTCCCCATAGTTCTCCTTAGGGTAACGGGAGGACACAAACTAACGTCCTCCCATCATCCTAGGCTCAGTATACCGCGAGCTGTAGCTCGTGGTATACTGACACGCCGCAGTATACCGTGAGCTGCTGCTCGCGGTATACTGAGACGCCGCAGCTGAAGCGGATACTGACAACTCTGCCGGGATCCGCCCAGCTGCGTGACTGACACCTGGTTCTGCCTATCTAGAGGCAGAGCCAGCTATACCCGCCCCCTCCCCCATCCATTCCGCCAGTCAGCGCTGGTGGATCGGAGCTGGGAGGGGGAATCCAGCTCCTCCCCTGTCACGGCAGAGAGCCGTGACAGGATCGAGAGGTGAGCGAACGCCGGTATGTGTTCGCTCACCTCCCGATCTACTGAGCCGACCTGTGACAGTCTCATTGTCACAGGTCGGATCTCCTTTAAAAGTAAGTATTTGTATCTAGGGAGGTGCAAATCGAAATCAACCTCACCAACCAATCAACTTTCCACCATCTTTGCCCCTGTGTAGACTCGTAGTAACACTCGGAGCGCGGTTGGTTTGCGCTTAACGCGGACATTTACGTTTTTCGTACTCCGATAAATAAATACAAGTCCAGCAGCTGCACAGATTTGCTCACCTCAGTTCCTCACTTCCGAATAACAAGCGCCCGGATCTCCCGGATTAGAGGAAGTCAGTAATATTCCATTTCGGGACTGGATTTGGCATCGCGTCCCCCCCCTGCGACGAATGCCCCGCAGAGCGGCAGCTGTGCGAGCCGCTGTTTGGAGGGGAACGTAGGATGTTGCCCTGTTACCTTTGATCCCTTGATATTCCCGGTCTCCCTCCTCTCCGTCCTTTCCTCCCTCTATCCTGCTGCCCTTGGAGCTTTTTCTCGTACATCCTGTCCCCCCCCACAATGATTTCTGCAGACTCAGGAGAGGGTGGTGTACTGGGGTGGACAGTCACTTCCTCCGACCCTTCTCTCTCCCTCTCATTCCCAGGCCAGGAAAACAATGCCAGTTCTCCGCTTCATTACTGAGGTCATAAGAAAGCAGAAAAGTTTGGCGCAAGCAGCGGCACCACAAACCGTAATCGGGCGACCGCATATCACAAAGAATTACCATGCTTGCTTCTTGTAAAATTCTGTTTTTCCTTTTTGTTATCTTTTTTTTTTTCATCTCAAACGGCAATCTCGGTGAAGAGACGTGAAGAAAAAAGTAACACACATCAGTTATCCCCCTCGGGAAATGGAGGGGAAACACAGATGGAGTATTAAAAGGCATCCTATGGCACCTGACGAAAAGGGCAAAGTTTCCCATGCTTAAAACTTTGCCAGAGTTGCGTTCCACTGCAAACGCAAAAAATAGGGCTTGTTCGATTACACCACTCTGGAACGCACGCGCTTTCTGTGTGAACAAGGCCTCAGAGAAGGACCCTTGCTTTCTCTGGGGAAGCAGTGGTCTCTCTGCAGAGGTCTCACACACACCCCCCATGCTGAGTCAGACACATATCTCTGCAATCAGCAAAACCCGTGCTGCCTGCTGATTGGAGTCCTCCAGCTCTTACTCATAAAGGGCATGCCGGTCCTCTGCAGAAAGTCTTCTGCTTCCACAGGTAGAGCAAGGATCCTGCTCAGCAGCATGCTGGCGGGGGACAGGCTTTTCTACCCAGGCTGTGGCTGCTTTAGAAAGAAAATTAACTCTAAGGCATTGAACACCTCGAGGGGGATTTATCAAAATTGGAGCAGTTGCCCATAGCAACCAATCAGCTTTTTTCTTCAGTTTGTTCTGTTGAGTTTTGAAAACGAAAGATAGAAAATGATTGGTTGCCATGGGCGACTGCCCCAGATTTTGCCTGCTCCAGTTTTGATAGATTCCCCTCGTTGTGTTTTGATGTGCCCGGGATGTATGCAGATGATTGAAACTGAAAGTTCACTTGGGCTTTATTATATACATCGATCAGCCATAACATTGTGACCACTGACAGGCTGGGTCTGTGTGTGCCACTTACCTGGGGAAGAGATGGCACCAGGATGCACTATGGGAAGAAGACAAGATGGTGAAGGCAGTGTGATGCTTTGGGCAATGTTCTGCTGGGAAATCTCTGGTCCCGCCATTCATGTGGATGTTATTTTGTCACGTACCACCGACCTAAACATTGTTACTGACCAAGTACACCCCTTCATGGAAACAGGATTCCCTGATGGCAGTGGCCTCTTTAAGCAGGATAATGTGCCGTGCCACACTGCAAACATAGTTGAAGAATGGTTTGAGGAACACAACAACGATTGTGAGGCCTACAAATTCTCCAGATCTCAATCCAATGGATCATCTGTGGGATGTGCTGGAGAAACAAGTCCGATCCATGGAGGCCGATCACCTCACAACTTACAGGCCCCGTTCACATTGAGCGATTTATCGCGCGATTTTTGTAGCGATATCGCTCATATTTCCGCACTATATCGCTCTATGTAGCTTCACCAATACATTTCAGTGTAGCTGTTCACATCTCGTCGCTCAATGTCGCTCAATATCGCTCAATATCGCTTGTAGCTCGTCGCTGGTAGCTTGTCGCTTCTTCATGACCCTTTTTTAGAGCGATTTTGAGCGATATTGCATACAGCCCAATAGGAAGATGTCGCGCGATGTCACGCGACACGTCGCTCAATGTCGCTCAAAGTCGCGCGATTTGCATGTCGCTCAGTGTGAATGGGGTCACAGGTAGGGTTGCCACCTTTTCTTCAAGCGAAACCCGAGCACTCCAGCGACGCATGGTCATTTTTGAGAATGAGTTGTGGCTTGTTCACATGTAAAAAGTGCCGCCCATTCATATGTAAATATCACAGTAGAGACTATTTTCAGTGGGGGGGCAGTAGCCCCTATATTCATTTTGGTTGCCCCTGTCTGCCTGACATCTTGTGTCCAGGTTTCTGCTGCCATGAAACCCGAACGCAGCATTCAAAACCCGAACTGTCCGGGTGAATCCTGGACAGGTGGCAACCCTACTTACAGGACTTAAAGGATCTGCTACTGACGGCTTGGTACCAGATACCACAGCACACCTTCAGAGGTCTAGTGGAGTCCATGCCTGGACGGGTGATGAAAAGGGGGACCTACACAATATTAGTGGGGGGTGGTCATAATGTTATGGCTGATCGGGGTGTATGAATGACACCTCGGGGAGATCTCATCCTTTATTGTAGTTTTGCTGGTCGGGAAGCACACAGAAGATTTATAGCGCCGGGAATTCTCAACACGAGAACGTTTCTTCTTCTTCAGAGAATTGTATTTATTTGTTATGGAGTAGACATAAGAAAAGACATTTCAGCACGGTTCCCCTCCGCGCACCACGTCACAGGCCGCGGTTCCCATAACACTTGTGATCCCCGGCAGCGTCAGTAGACTGTGATCCTGCCAGTGGCAATAGCGGAGATGTGATCAGCCAGAGGGAGGAGGACGGAGGAGACGTGGAGGCCGAGACTGAGGCCAATAGAGGGGAGGAGGGGGCACTCAGAAGAGGCCTGCGATTGTTCTCCAAGGCCACGGTTCAATGTCTGGGGGGGTCAAGTGCTGAGGTCAAAGCTACGATTACGGCTGAGAAGTAGATCTGCGCAGTGGAGGGATGTTAATTTATAACCTGCTTCCTCCAAATGGCTGAACTCCAGATTTAAAGTGAAACAGAAAAAATATAAATTATGCAAACCCCAAGAAACTAAAATCTCACAGAAGACGTAACATGTTCATGTCACTTCAAAAGTTATTTTCAATATTATTAAATATACAGTTTTAGTTTCAAAGGCACTTCCTGTTATAGGTGACAACGCTCTGTCCCTATCTTTCGATTGTACTCTTGCATTGTCACCCTGTCACATGGGCTTCCGATGAAGACTACAAGCAGCCACTTCAAAACACATTACCCTGGTGATCCTGCCATGAAGATCCTTGTTCTGGCACTTCCTGTCGTAGGATGACAACGCTCTGTCCCTATCTTTCAATTGTACTCTTGCATTGTCACCCTGTCATATGGGCTTCCGTTGGAGACTACAAGAGTCAGTTTTAACACATTACCCTGATGATCCTGCCATGAAGATCCTTGTTCTGGCACTTCCTGTCATAGGATGACAACGCTCTGTTCCTATTTTTTAATTGTACTCTTGCATTGTCACCCTGTCACATGGGCTTCTGATGGAGACTACAAGCGGCCGCTTTAATACAAATCACCCCGATGATCCTGCCACGAAAATCCTGGTTCAGCCACTTCCTATTATAGGGTGACAACGCTCTATTCCTATCTTTCAATTGTACTCTTGCATTGTCACCCTGTCACATGGGCTTCCGATGGAGACTACAAGCAGCCGTTTTAACACACATTACCCTGGTGATCCTGCCATGAAGATCCTTGTTCTGGCACTTCCTGTCATAGGATGACAACGCTCTTCTGTTCCTATTTTTCAATTGTACTCTTGCATTAACACCCTGTCACATGGGCTTTCGATGGAGACTACAAGAGTCAGTTTTAACACACATTATCCTGGTGATCCTGCTATGATACTCCTTGTTCAGGCACTTCCTGTTATAGAGTGACAACACTCTGTCTCCATTTTTCAATTGTACTCTTGCACTGTCACATGGGCTTCTGATGAGAGACTACAAGCGGCTGTTTTAACACATATTCTGCACATATAGCCCACTGTTGTCACCCTCCGAAAACCTACCCTAGGAAATGCCATGCAGCCATTGCCGAGGACATGTAGACAGGAAGTGGCTGAAAGAGGCTGCAGGAGACCAGCAGCAAAAAAGTATGAAAAAAGGTGAAGGTGTTTTATGAGGAGAAAACATGACAATTGTTTATCATACACGGTGCTTTAGAAAACGAAATCTTCAGCCAGGGTTTACATCGACCTGAAAATAATTGCAATGTTCCTGTTGCTTTATTCATCTTTTTATTCTTATTTAAGGGGAATGTAAACAGAACAACACGTGAAGCTTGACACGGGAATATTATCAATACGTGTTCATGTCATACAATGTACAATGTGTCTTCATATCTGTACATGGGGGGGCAGCCATATTTGATCCTTACATAGCAAGTTCTGCTTCCTGTTGGTTGTGGTATGCGGAGGTTTGCCCAAGTCCTCGCAAAACCTGTCAGTGACCCCCCCCCCCGGACCAATCAGCTGTGGCCAGGGCATTCCCCAACCCGCAGCTAAACATAACCCAGGGGAATGCCCTGGCTACAATTGCCCCTGATTGGGCTGGGTGGGGGTGTCAGGGCCCTGTCACACCATCAAGAGTGCGTTCCAGAGGCCGAACGCACTGGAACGCACTCTTGATGGTGTGACTGGGCCCTGCCTGACAGTTTTGCACGGGCTTTGGCATACTCGGTCCACACCAAGCCCCCCGCACATTGCTGTTGTAGAAATGTTGCCATCAGCCGCTTCCACTGTCAGATTATCTCTCTGATGTCCCCGGAAGCCTGTGGAAGCTCATACTCAACCCAATCTTCGCCCAACACTTACAGCCCAATAGGACAGAACTGGTTTAGGGCCCCAAAAGGGTGTGTTTTGTCCCTGGGGTTTTTTCCCCCTAATTCTCAGTGTGGAGAACCGATAAGGAGCCCAAGAGAACCCTTGTTAGATTTATTGGAGAAGTGTGCCAATTGACTTGCCCCCTCACCACTGGACATCTCCGCTCCCCCCATGTGAGCTGTACATAACCTCCCATTACAAGCCCCACTTGGTGCCTGGTGCCCATCAAACACCTGACCAGACTGAAAAGACTTCAATACACTGTAGATACCCCTCGAAGTTTAGCCCTAGACAAAGCCAGGAGTTTTCAGACTGTTCCATTGGGGCCCTATCAGTACCATTTTGTAAACAATTCCATTGGACCCGGTGATGTACACCTCAAGAGCCCTGGGATGCCTGAAATCCAGGGTGCTCTGCCATGAAAATACTGACTTGAAGAAGGAAAGTCAATAGCTGACCCGCCTCACTATTGGTCCCTGAGCAGGCACACGAAGATGCTTGCAATGTACAATATAGTACCCCAGCATCGACAAAACCTAGGCAGCAACTATTAACCAGCTTCTGGTAGCTAGCCCTGCCCTCTCCTGCCACATTCGCCATACATGAGCCCATAACTGTAATGGTGGCCCATACATACCAATTCTAAGCCATATCCATAGAGGTGAGGGCCTTCAGTCTGGAAGCTAACCCATTACTGGGGGTTTTCAAGATACAGGGGAGCTATACAGGGGGTCAAATGAGAACTTGGAGGTCCCGTCTATTCATAGTAGGTAAGACTGTAACAAAATTCCACACAGGTTTGCTTTAGGGCCAACAGAGAGGCAGAAGATGCCAAAGAGGGTCGGTTAGCCATTGACGTTCCTTCACCAAGTCAGTATTTGTGTATAGACTGTCTTAGCCTATACAGGGGCCTGTCTCTGGACGCTGCCCACATATTCATGGTGTCAACACCTTGAATATGGAAAGACCCTTTAAAGCCTAAAACCGGAATATAAATGTGAAGTCGGGTAGGAAGGTATAACTTTAATGACAGGTAGAACATTCTGCTTTGTGGTTATCCTTATTGCTTTCCTTTCTTCTTCTTGGGACGGGATTTTCTCTTGGTCTTGGACTCTACAATTTGTTGAGATTGTCTCTTCAGAGCGGCTCTGGTGACCACGTCACCTTCATCCTCTCCGCTGTCTTCTTCGTCTGTTGAGAGAGGAGATAAGTTATGAATCAGTACCAGGTACTTGTTTCATATCACACCAAAGATGACTCACTCTGGTGCCCACGGCTTGCTTGGCAAAGCTCATTACAACTTGACTAGCAGCTCTTAAAAATGAACAGGAACATCTAAAATCAGGGAACTGCTAATACCTCCCAGGAAAACACTGCAACTCTGCCAAAGTCTGAAAGTCCACTTTATAGACCTTTCATTGATGTATCTCTGTGAAGGTTCTCTTTAATCCAGGTCATGGTATATCTGTAAAAAAATAGGTCAAGGCAACTGGAAACCAAGAAAAATACAGCAAGTCCAGTTGCCTTGACTTATTTTTTCATTGATGTAGTCAGCTGTGCTGAGACTCAGCAGCCTTTTCAATGTGTTATGCAGCTTCCCTCTCTGAGAACTACAAAAGGACAGTTCTTGGTATTTGGGAATGCATCAGTCTGCCTTATCAAGAAGGAAGCACCATATTTCCAAAATGAAAAGGTTGCATGGAGTTTGAGTAGATGGGAGATGGAGCAGATGGGAGATGGAGCAGATGGGAGATGGAGCAGATGGGAGATGGAGTAGATGGGAGATGGCGTAGATGGGAGTTTGAGTAGATGGGAGTTTGAGGAGATGAAGTTGATGGGAGATGGAGTAGGTGGGAGATGGAGTAGGTGGGAGATGGAGTAGAAGGGAGTTTGAGTAGATGAGAGTTTGAGGAGATGGAGTTGATGGGAGATGGAGTAGGTGGGAGATGGAGTAGATGGGAGTTTGAATAGATAGGAGTTTGAGTAGATGGGAGTTTGAGTAGATGGGAGATGGAGTTGATGGGAGATGGAGTAGGTGGGAGATGGAGTAGGTGGGAGATGGAGTAGAAAGGAGTTTGAATAGATGGGAGTTTGAGGAGATGGAGTTGATGGGAGATGGAGTAGGTGGGAGATGGAGTAGGTGGGAGATGGAGTAGAAAGGAGTTTGAATAGATGGGAGTTTGAGGAGATGGAGTTGATGGGAGATGGAGTAGGTGGGAGATGGAGTAGGTGGGAGATGGAGTAGAAGGGAGTTTGAGTAGATGGGAGTTTGAGTAGATGGGAGTTTGAGTAGATGGGAGTTTGAGTATATGGAAGATGGAGTAGATGGGAGTTTGAGCAGATGGGAGTTTGAGCAGATGGGAGATGGAGTAGATGGGAGTTTGAGCAGATGGGAGTTTGAGTAGATGGGAGATGGGGTAGATAGGAGATGGAGTAGATGGGAGATGGAGTAGATGGGAGATGGAGTAGCTGGGAGATGGAGTAGATGGGAGATGGAGCAGATGGGAGTTTGAGTAGATGGGAGATGGAGTAGATGGGAGATGGAGTAGATGGGAAATGGAGTAGATGGGAGATGGAGTAGATGGGAAATGGAGTAGATGGGAGATGGAGTAGATGGGAGATGGATTGATTCACAGACATCCCATTTGTAATGTGGACTCCAGTGGTGACATTTGTCCACCTGGAGGTCCTAACTCTGCTCATCTCCTCAATGAAAAAGGTGCAGATCCTTTTTTTCCTGATTGGTTCTATCATTTCTTTTACAGGAAGTGCAGTAGGAGAAGCGATATTCCCTACATGGCTTAGGAGTGGCTAAGAGGAAGTGATGAGCCGAGATGGGAAGACCTTCTTTGTGATCTTCTGAAGGTTCACCATGCTCCCATATCTGTCTTATCTATTGTGAGAGGCCTATGACTTTTTACTCTGCTTACTTTGGATAGGGTAAGACACATTGATGAGAACACTTGTAAGCTTACCTTCAAATGCTTCCTGCTTGGTGGGAGCTGGAAGTGCGATGCGCACGTTGTAGGCTGGAAGTTTGCCCTCTATCTTGGCCTGGAACTGGTGATAAAACATTGACTTAGTAACTTGACTTGTACATAATTCATAGTTTTAATTTCATTCATTTTTCACCATTGTATTCCACAGAGCTTTACAAAGAACTCGGAGCCATCGCATTAGTTCCCTCCCCCAAAGAGCTCACAATATAACATGCTTATGATGTATATACAGGTCAGACAAGTGACTGATCAATACGTTTTTCTGGTATGAATAAACATAAACACGAGTAGAACAACTAGCCACTGAGCTACCATATGACCTTCACTGATATTATGGAAAAATAACCCATGGGAGCCAAGCTTCAACCATCATCCATACTGTATTGTGGCCACTAGATGGAGCCGAGGATCATAGGAAATGTGATCATCAGCTCCATCTAGTGGCCATAATCTGGTATTTTCCTGATTCACTTTAATTCTAAGTATGACTTACCTGGACAAAATATATACTAATAACATTTGTTTTTGCCCCATTTCCACAGAACAAATGTAGATGCAATTTCACAGGAATATTGGTCCTGAGAATTTGGTATAACTGCACCCCTGGGTGTCTAGTGCAGGCCGGGGCCTCTTCCCTCTGAGTCCATTTGCATGAGTAACATTAGAACTGGAATTGTTATATACTTCCTGTTTGTATGTTATTTCTCAAGTCGAGTCTTCATTATTCTTCTGTCAGCTTTATTTTTTATATGTGCTTATCAATGCACTCACTAATTATTCTGCTTCTGACAATGTGCACAGACGACAACACATCAGCGGTTTTTGTTTGTACTGGGACTGGGGTATTAGAAGGGAGGTGGGAGGGTTTTAGGAAGAGGGAACGTTTGTTGTACTTCCAGTGGCAAAATGTGTTTAATAAAAACTGTCTGATTAAAAAAACCCTCTGTAGCTATAGGTACTGTGGAGAAATTAATCTTCAAAGTCACAACAGATGCACTGAAATGTTAGTTTTGTTTTCCTATATCTGTCACTACAGAATCTTGGCAGGCTTGTAATGTACACACTGCACGGCAGAGGTTTCTTAGCTGATAGAAACAGACTGAAACTGACTTCAGATCCTAGTTGTGATCTTTGAGGATGAATTGCTCTGCAGTACAAGCAGCTAGAGAGGTCAGGGATGGCTTGTTTCTGGCTGGGTTCACTTTTGCACTGCGGGAACACATGCGTGTTGCATGTTGGGGTGCTGCAGTGTCATTCATTCTTAATGGCACATGTGCTTTAGCGCGCAGCAACGCACGCTACCGTGTTTTGTGGTGCATTGTACCATTGCCTAACCAGAAAGGCAAAGCAATGTTAAGATTTATAAAAGGGAGACAATAGAGATTATACAATCTGAGAAGATGCACAGCGAATGCACCGATCAGCCATAACATTGCTACCTCCTGCCTAATATTCAGTAGGCCCCCCTTTGCCACCAGAACAGTCCCGACCCATCCAGCCATGGACTCCACTAGACCTCTGAAGGTATGCTGTGGTATCTGGCACCAAGCCGTCAGTAGCAGATCCTTTAAGTCCTGTAAGTTGTGAGGTGATCGGCCTCCATGGATCGGACTTGTTTCTCCAGCACATCCCACAGATAGTTAGATAGTATTTGAGGTTGAATAAAGACATTAGTCCATCAAGTCCAACCTATTGGAATCTCGTTCTAGGAGTACCCGTACCCCTGTATATTATGGTCCCTTAAGAAATAGTCCAAACGTTTCTTGAACAATTCCACATTATTTGCTGAAATCGCCACCTGTGGCAGTCAGTTCCAGACCCTAACCAATCTTACTGTGAAGAACCCCCTTCGCCCCTTGTGCTGGAATTTCTTTTCCACCAATTTTAGGTGATGGCCTCTAGTTTTTGTAATGGAGTTCATTTTAAACAGTTTATCGCTAATGTTGCTACCACCATTGAACATTTTGTACATGGAGATCATATCCCCCCTTAATTTCCTCACCTCCGATGTGAACTTGTTTAAATTTAGTAGCCTCGTCTCGTAGCTTTGGTCCTCCATACCCCTAATTAGTTTGGTTGCCCTCCGCTGGACTTTTTCCAACTCAAGGACATCTTTTCTTAGTACTGGTGACCAGAACTAAGACCAGACCAGATCTGATCCATTGGACTGAGATCTGGAGAATTTGGAGGCCAAGTCAACACCTCAAACTTATGGTTGTGTTCCTCAAACCATTCTTCAACCATGTTCGCAGTGCGGCAGGGCGCATTATCCTGCTGAAAGAGGCCACTGCCATCTGGGAATACCGTTTCCATGAAGGGGTGTACTTGGTCAGTAACAATGTTTAGGTCGGTGGTACGTGTCGCAGTAACATCCACATGAATGGCAGGACCCGAGGTGTCCCAGCAGAACCTTGCTCAAAGCATCACACTGCCTCTGCCGGCTTGTCTTCTTCTCATAGTTCTAATGTTATGGCTGATCGGTGTATGTTACAGGTACAAAGAGATCTGACTGACATTCCATAGACACTCCTTGTCCTCCAGGACACTCACCTCATCTTCCTCCATCTGTCTGAGGACGGCTGCAATATCCTGGCCCTCCAGCTCCTCTAGGAGTTTTTGCAGCTTCTTCTCCGTGGTGTCCAGGAGGTCCAGTACGTATTCATCAGACTGAGGAGACAGGTCCTTAGCCGGGAAATGACTTCTGGGCTGGAAGATGACAGAGGAGGAGATTATAAAAAATTAATGTATCCTTTGATTCTTCAAATAATTAAATGTCTACAGATAAAAGCGTTTTTTACGGATGTAAAATAAAAAGTTAAAGCTGAACTCCAGGCAGATATAAAAGACAGATATGAATGGCACTCTCTATTCATCAAAGCATCGTTAAATGTATTTTTCAATTAGATATCTGGATTTGGCATGGGATCAGCTGCTTGCAGTCATACAGTATAGCAGAGCTTAGGCTGGGAGAGGAAGAAGCAGCACCTAAAGCCAATCAAGTGTGCTGCAGTGCAAGAATCATGCTGGTGCAATTGAAAAAAAAAGTACTTGCGTTTCTTTCATTGCGACCACAACACACCATGCAGCCCCTCTGTAAGGTTGCATCACATGATGGCTGTTACATTCAAGGGTTTGGGCAGCTATAGAGCCAACGAATCACTTGCATGGTGCTGGAGAGCGTGTGTCCACCCTCTGCCACCGCCGCTGCTGTCTATCCTGGGCTCTGTTGTCCCCTGTGTGGGCCCGGGACCAGCATGTCTGGAAAGTCTGTCCCCCGTGTGGGCCCGGGATCAGCATGTTTGGAAAGTCTGTCCCCTGTGTGGGCCCGGGATCAGCATGTTTGGAAAGTCTGTCCCCTGTGTGGGCCCGGGATCAGCATGTCAGGAAAGTCTGTCCCCCATGTGGGTCCGGGACCAGCATGTCTGGAAAGTCTTCCCCCTGTGTGGGCCCGGGACCAGCATATCTGGAAAGTCTGTCCCCTCTGTGGGCCCGGGACCAACATTTCGGGAATGTCTGTCCCCTGTGTGGGCCGGGACCAGCATGTCGGGAAAGTCCGCCTCAATCAGAGGAAGGTCAGCACACAACCAGTGGCTGATCTCCCTTCCGACCACTGAAAGTGGAAGCGATGTGCATTACATCACCTCTGATGTCAGAGTGTCATTTCTCCGGCTGAAAGGCCAGAGAAAAGAAGCTGATGAAGTATAATCTGTGCTTCATCAGCTTCTTTAATGTCTATAGGTGACATTAGGAGTCTAATAGCCCCCTGATGTCTCCATACAAAGACCTGTCACATCCTCTTTGCTATCACATACAGTAGGGGGCTTGTTATCCCCTATGTGATAGAAATTAAGTTAAAGGAGAACTATGGGGTTAAGGCTTTTCCCCATAGTTCTCCTTAGGGTAATGGGAGGACACAAACTAGCGTCCTCCCGTCACCCTAGGCTCAGTATACCGCGAGCTGTAGCATGCGGTATACTGAGACGCCGCAGCTGAAGCGGATCCCGACAATTGTGCTGGCTCTGCCTATCTAAAGGCAGAGCCAGCTGTACCCGCCCCCTCCCCCGTCCGTTCCGCCAGTCAGCTCTGGCAGATCGGAGCGGGGAGGGGGGAATCCAGAGAGCCGTGACAGGATCGAGTGGTGAGCGAACTCCGGTATGTGTTCGCTCACCTCCCGATCTACTGAGCCGACCTGTGACAGTCTCATTGTCACAGGTCGGCTAGAACTATGAGGTGAGTGAAAAGCACTCACCTCATAGTTCTCCTTTAAGTGTAAAAAAAAAAAAAAGATGAAAAAAACTAAAGTCACTTATAATTTTTTCTAGAACATTACAATTGTTTTCCCACTACCACGTACATGCCCATACAAATGCAAACACACGTCGGGTGGGCCTACACTCGGAAATGACGATTGCACCACGCATGTTACACGCATGTTACATATCACTGCGAACATCTGAGTGTGATCAATAATGCCATCGATCACTGGTAACACTAAACTGATGAGGCGCTAAAAGTTTTTAAAGTGTCGCCTATGGGAAATTTTGGGTATTGTCGTTTTTTTTTGTGATTTCACGTGCGCACGCAGTTATAAAGCTTGACATGTTTGGTGTCTATTTCAGTTAAAAGACCGTGTTCATTAAAATGATCATACGCACCAAAAAAATCCCAGGCCGGGCACTCGCGGGCAATTTTATCTATTGCGATCATGCTATTGAAGTTGCTGGTGATCGTCACATACCCTGTTTCCCCGAAAATAAGACCTACCCTGAAAGTAAGACCTAGCACTATTTTCCAAAATTCCTGTAATATAAGACCTACCCCGAAAGTAAGACCTAGTTTGGTGGTAGCATGTGAGGGGGAACTTGCAGGAGAGATGGCATCAGCCTGCAGGACCATACTGTATTAAGGGGAGGACAGGGGACTCCCTCCAGCCAGCGCAGTGACAGGGAGCACTCCAGTACCATACTTCATCAACTGCTGTCCCCGAAGGCACTGCGTCATGTAATGGTACTGTACTGTAATGTGTACTGGTAAATGGTACTGTACTTTACCGCGCGGTCCACTGTCTGATGTCCCCACTGCTGCACCGCTGGTACCGCTGTCCTTGATAGCAAAGGAAGCCGGCGCTGTAGAAAGCAAGGCTGCGGCGGCGGAGGTAGCAGAGCCGCATTAGCCGATACTTCCTCTCTATAGCGCCGGTTACTATGACAGGTGGAGTGATACCAGACAACTTTAGATTGTTGTACATGAATAGCTTTAGATTGTTGTACATTTTGTTGCACATTAAAAAAAAAAAAAAGCCAGCCCCTGAAAATAAGACCTAGTGTGTTTTTTTGGGGCAAAAAAAATATAAGACAGTGTCTTATTTTCGGGGGAAACACGGTATATAGTTGTATGTGGTAGTGACTGAGCGCATACATGGTGCATTGTGTGATCACCAGCAATGATTTGCTCATCTCGGCTGCATTGTATGATTCCCTATGTGTCACCATCAATCATTATGGAATAAATCGCCAACGTGCACCCAGCCTGACAAAGGCGATAGTTGCTTTAAATCAGCGGGCACCTTAGCAGCATTCTAGAAAATGTCTGACGTCTGAGCCTGAGGCCACTGTACTGGCTCATGTAGAGGGCGCCGAGCCAAGCTGCCGGAGTCATGATTTGTTGTGTAAGCAGAACACTAGATAAGAAGTTTCTCTGCTCAGAAAACCATGACATGGAAATGTTGGAGTTCAAAGCAGCTGACCTTGTGCGGTCTACACTGACCAACCGGAATCTTAATTGTGTGTTCTCAGGGCCGGCCTTAGGCCTTTAGGCGCCCTGTGCGAGAAAGCTTTACAGCGCCTCTCAATGGCCACACCCTTTAGTGGCCACGCCCCCGTAACCACACCCATTTCCCCCAATAGATGCACCATTTAAAGACTCCTATTTTGTTAAGCCGCAAAGAAACATATTAAAAAGTGTGATAAAAATAAAACTTTTATTCAAAGGTATTAAACTTGTAGGCACAATAGAAGTATTCTTATCAAATAAAACAACAGAAGGTAAACAATAAATGTCAAAATACAATAGAGTCTATAAAAATAAAGTGTCAGGTCGTCATGCTGACCCCTTTTTTCAAGTAAGTGCATCTAGAAAAGTAAAAATAAAAAACAGAACACAGACCCCGGGCTACATGTAAATGAAGCCAGGGGTCTGTATTGTATTCAGACACATAATAATAATAATTTGTTTGAGAATGTGCAGCGGCCATGTTGGCCACCAGCGTGTTCTCTGAATGCGTGCCACCATCTTGGAGGCAGGGAGCATGACGTTACATGACGCCATGCATGCGTGGCGTCAGGTGACCTCACACGCCGATATTGGCCCCACCATCTTGGTGTATACCTAGATATACACCAAGATGGCGGCGCCCAACACGTGCGGTGTTATATGACGTCATGCGCCCTGCCTCCAGAGCACGCCAATGGCTGAATCCAAAATAGCATATAAATGTGTTTTGTTTGATGAAACAAATGAAAACTTTTTTAGTTTTCGTTCATTTCATCTGAAATGAATTTTTTGTCTTTCGCACTTGTCTAATAATATGTGTGTGTGTGTGTCGGGAGGGGGGGGGCAGTTTTCACTTTTTTAAAATATGTTTTTATTATTTTTTTCATATTTATTTATTTTTTACTGTTGGGGGGCTTCGGGGAAATATTAGGGGTCCAAACAGACCCCTGACATTTCCCTTGTAAAATAGAAAAGAAATTGAGGACACCAAATCCTCAATTTCTTTTTCTACAGCCTCAGCACTCAATGGATGGGAAGCTCTCAGAGGCTTCCCATTCAAATATTTACCATCAGCTGTTTCTGAATGGGGAGGAGCCTCTGTACTGAGTGCTTCTCCCCATTGGTGAAATCTTGAATGAACAGGCTGTGATGTAAATCACATGCTGTTCATTCATAACTGGGGACACATAGCGCTATGTGTCCCCAGTTATTTACAAACACTGGAGTGATCAGACGATCACTCCAGTGTTTGTCCTTCTCACACGGAGGACCGGTAAATATCACTGATATTTACCGATCCTCCGCTCAGCCACGCAGAGAGCCGCTGTCATCCTGAAACTGACAGGATGACAGCGGCTCCGATCTCCTCCCCGCTCGGCCATCCTGACAGCTGCGGGCGCGGCTTCTCTCCCCCTCACCGCTCCGCCATCCTGACAGCAGGCAGCGCTCCCTCCTGCGCCCCCCCCCGAAGTGGGGGGGCGGACGAGGGAGCGCTGTCATATCGGATGGCCAGCGGTGAGGGGGAGAGAAGCCGCCCACAGGACGAGCTGTGACGGCCGCACGGCGCCCTTGTTGCCATGGCGCCCTGTGCGGCCGCACGGCTCGCACACCCCTAAGGCCGGCCCTGTGTGTTCTCATCTGCGCTATGAGCACCATGGGGGGGGGGCCTTGATGGTTACTATGGGCAGCAGAGAAACTTTTCTTTGCTCCAGTTTATATACGGCAGGATGACTGGGAACGCATCAGAAACGCTGTTAGGAGTGCACAAGCGCAGTGATCGCAAGCTGAGCGGAAAATTTGTCTGCGGTCTAAAGACAGAATTAAAGACAATGTGTATTTTTTTGCAGACAAAAGAAGGAAGGGGAAGCTAAAGCTAGAAAAACACATTTAGGGGTCTATGTTGTTGAAACAATTTGCAGAGCCAATCGCCCTGCAAATCTCTGTGAACATTCATTCTGTGCAAGAACGTATGTTCTCACTATATTATGTTTTCAGGTTAAATGTAATGTAAGAGCACGTTATCGCCACTAGATGGAGCCGAGGAGCTGCGGAAATAAGTGTTTATCAGGCGGCCATAATATATTTATTTCTCTGTTCCTCAGCTCCATCTAGTGGCAGTTATTCCTCTGCTCCTCAGCTCCATCTAGTGGCAGTTATTCCTATGCTCCTCAGCTCCATCTAGTGGCAGTTATTCCTCTGCTCCTCAGCTCCATCTAGTGGCAGTTATTCCTCTGCTCCTCAGCTCCATCTAGTGGCAGTTATTCCTCTGCTCCTCAGCTCCATCTAGTGGCAGTTATTCCTCTGCTCCTCAGCTCCATCTAGTGGCAGTTATTCCTCTGCTCCTCAGCTCCATCTAGTGGCAGTTATTCCTCTGCTCCTCAGCTCCATCTAGTGGCAGTTATTCCTCTGCTCCTCAGCTCCATCTAGTGGCAGTTATTCCTCTGCTCCTCAGCTCCATCTAGTGGCAGTTATTCCTCTGCTCCTC
>NW_017308093.1:48296-48630 GCF_000935625.1 Nanorana parkeri | reverse complement strand
TGTTCCTCAGCTCCATCTAGTGGCAGTTATTCCTCTGCTCCTCAGCTCCATCTAGTGGCAGTTATTCCTATGCTCCTCAGCTCCATCTAGTGGCAGTTATTCCTCTGCTCCTCAGCTCCATCTAGTGGCAGATATTCCTGTTCTCCTCAGCTCCATCTAGTGGCAGTTATTCCTCTGCTCCGCAGCTCCATCTAGTGGCAGTTATTCCTCTGCTCCTCAGCGCCATCTAGTGGCAGTTATTCATCTGCTCCTCACCGCCCTCTAGTGGCAGTTATTCCTCTGCTCCTCAGCTGCATCTAGTGGCAGTTATTCCCCCGCTCCTCAGCTCCATCTA
>NW_017308093.1:31678-47554 GCF_000935625.1 Nanorana parkeri | reverse complement strand
CGCTCTGTCCCCGCTCTGAGCGCTCCACGCTCCGTCCCCGCTCTCGGCGCCCCCCGCTCTCGGCGCTCATTTAAAAAAAAAGTGTAAAAAGCACTTGCCCGGCGCCCGGAACTACATGTCCCGGGCGTCGGGCGATACGAATTCCGCGGCCCGGTACCATTTGATCCACGGACCGGTATCGGTCCGCGGCCCGGGGGTTGTAAATCTATGTTCTACTACACTACTTTCAACTCTGACTTTGTGACTGTTTTCACCCTTCACGGTCTACAGCATTCAATTTCCTATTAAAATAATTGTAACTGTCTCACTCAAATCCTTATCTGATTCACACTTGAGTTTTTCACTAAGCCACTTAATATTCGTAGTAATCAATTTTGGGACCCTGATCTCCCCACGTGTTCACTTTTTGATTTTTTTTGTTCTTGATTCCTTTTCTCACGTTTGTCTTCACAGTATTTTTACTTCACCCTATTTATTTCTCACCACCTGTGCTTCACACGTTTGTTTTATTTCAGCATTTACTTACACCTCATGACCCATTTACGTCTTAATTGAGTATCACTACTTATTACTTCCTTTGAGCTTAATCACTCAACGATGATTTAATAATTTTTTATCCCCTTTGATTTTCGATCATCTAGTGATGATCCACCTCTTTTTAATTCTATTATCTAATTTTTTATATCTTTATTTTTACCTCAATTTATCATTATCCTCATATTTGTCTTTCATCACCATACACCAATTAAATACATATATATTTGTTTCACACATAGAATTTCTATCATTCTCGATCTACATTTTTTTTTCTCATGTACTAGATTTTTGTCACTCCTCTTTCTTCTCCCCGTTCCTTATTTCGTAACGGGGCTGACAACTATTATACATATGTATTTCTAGCAGAATACTACAGCCTCTAATCCAACAACGCTTGCTGCTGCTGCTTCCCGCCTGACGGATACAGTGTGCTTCTCCGACGTGACCCCTCTGTCCGCCTGTCTGTGGCAGCTCATGCCCGATAGAGTCAACCCTTACCCGAATCTGAAACAGTTGTTTTCCTCTTATTACACTCCTATGCCTTTGATCTATTGATCGTGGAGACATACATACGTTAGCATGTAACATTACTATATATCTTTCAATTCCTTATTATGACTGAGATTGATGAATGTAAATGATGATTCTGCTACAAGATTAAGTGCAGCTCTCTAATCTTATCACATGTGGGCTCCTCCTATTATCATTCTAGGGTACACACTCTCTCCTATTCTCTTCCCCTGAAGAAGCCCCGTTTGGGCGAAACATGTCGGGATATATAGGAGCATCCATACAACCTTGAAAAAAGCAACTATACATTTCAGTACGGTACTGTTACCAGACGGTAAATGCACCTGCATATGTTTCCTATTTTTTGTTTTCTCTCGTTTTTTTAAAATAATGTTTAAAATGGTACTTTAAATAAATGTCTTTCTAAGATTTTATCTTTGAGGTCCGGAATCGTTTCTAAAAAGCCCCCTCCTCTCTCTTTCCCCTGTGGGCATCTGCACACCCCACTGTGGAAACATCTTTTTTCTTCTATACTTCAACCCGGGGTGTGAAATTTCCAGCACCTCTATATTTTATGTGCAATACATGCCCACTAATGTTATTCCCTTATAGATTACATCCTCTCATATATTAGGACTGCCAAGATTGATGAATATGAGGTCTCTTGTTAACTTCAAATGACAGTAGACACCTCCAGCAAAACATTTTGGGGGCAATAGTTAATTGGCTGTCAAGTTTAATTTCTGTTTGATTTTCTCTCGCAGAATGCCGAGTAATTTTATTGCTGTTTTTTGCATGGAGTTCCCACTTAAAAGCTAAACAAGACCCATATCTAGGATAAGTGTATGGTATAGATTTTGGGGGAACCACGTTATTTTTTACATTTCCGTTTTTTGCATTTTGGACTGGGGTGCCTCAAGATTTTATATACTTTTAAAGCTTTTAAAGGGTGCTGCAACTGAAAAAAGGTTAAGAATCGCTGTCAGGCCACACAACCTCCCCACTCCGCATCGCCAGCAGAGGCATGTATGCCGCAGCCCCTAGCAGAGTGGCAGGCAGCCTTTGATCCCCAGCTACACTGACCGGGAGATCAAAAGCTTGCAGAAAGCGTTAAACAGCTGGGTGCAAGGCACTTGGGCATCAGGCAATGTGCCAGTGCCCAAGTGCGGAGCCCCATGTTCCTGCCACTAGTGGCCCCCCAGGAACAAAGGCCGCACAGTCGTCAGGGGGTGATGCTGGTTGCTGAGCAACAGCCTGTGTCTGCCCCTGTCCCTCCCCTCTCATGCCTGCGCCTCTCACAGCTTTTTAAGAGCTGTGAGAGGGCTTGGCAGGCAGTTCCTCTCCATGCTGACTGACAACAGAGCCCGAGCTAAGGCAGGGCTCTAGCTGTGTGCTTAAATGAACCTGCAATAGAGAGAAGTGAGCCGAGCTGGAAGTGTCAAGCTGCCGAGTGTGAGTAATAACCCTTTCCCTGCCTAAGCTGCTGCCTGTGCCCTGAGGACTTAACCCTTTCTGTGCCTAAACTGCTTCCTGGTGACCTTGGGGACCTAACCTTTGCTGTGCCCAAACCGCTGCCCCGTGACTCTGAGGATTTACCCTTTCTGTGCATAAGCTGCTGCCCGATGACCCTCAGGATTTACCCTTTCTTGTGCCCAAACTGCTGCCCTGTGACCCTGAGCAATTAACCCTTCTGTGTCAAACTACTGCCTTTGTGTTGACTCCTTAGGCCTTGTTCACACCAAATGCAGAGCAGATCCGGTCAGGTTTCTGCACACGCAGTGCAGTGGGTTGTGCCGTGTTTTTGATGCGTTTTTGATGTGTTCCGGGCCGTTTTTTTGGTTAAAAAAATATATATATATTTTTTAAGTTTAACATGGGCTTTCAGGCACTTGCATGCGTTTTTGATGCGTTCCAGAGCAGGTAAAATAGGGCTTGCCGCAGTTTTTTCACCTGCTCTGGATCTGCACGCTGCGATGTGAACTGGAGCTCAAAATACCATAGGAATACATTGGACGCAGTTTTGATCCGGTCTGCACCTGCTCTGGATCTGCTCCGCGCTTGGTGTGAACAAGCCCTTAATTAAGAGGCCCCTTCGCCAAGGGCTCACAAAACTACTCTTGCTCTCCGAGTATGTGTTCTGTGTCCCCCACATCCTCCGTCACATGTGTAATACCACACCACCTTCTATGTTGTGCGGTTTGTTCTGTAATTAACCTTGCACTGTACTGTTTGTTCTCTACTCAGCACTGCCCTGTATTGCTGCATACAAATATAATCTTTATGTTAAGTTATCTTGCTCTGGGAATTCTTTTCCTTGCTTTAGTGCAGTCTACCAGTCTTGCGTACTCCAGAGCACAGACACTAGAAGTAGCTGCTCTGACCAATTGGCATAATGGTATATAAAGCTTCTGGGCTGCCTCTCAAATTCGGGAAGCTGAGAGGAAGCTGTTGTCATCGGGTTTTGTATAATGTAACCAGTTCACACCCTGCCTTGTCAGAGGGCTGTAAGACCATTGACACTCTGCTGCTTGCAGTGATGTCTGCAGGTGTTGCCCTCTTACTGAGATGGACAGAACCTGAGAGAGACCTGCAACTGCTATAATTTGTAACCTGTTATTGGCTAAATGAATGTTATTTTTTCTTTGTATTTGTCTGAGTGTGTGTTATTTTACTAAAATCAGATATAAATTGCATATTTATCAGTTTCCTTGTGTTTATTCTAAATGGACCTAATCTTAAACTCTGCGCCCAAAATTTTTTTATTAAAAAAACTGCTCAGTAGCTCAAGAACAAATGCACATCATGTGCAAAAGAAAAAAGAACAATAAAAACATACTCACAAAAGTGCAGTTCTAAGCGCTTGTAGAACTCAATCAGATCTGAGTATAGAATGGGTATAACCCGTATTGGCTATCCACACAGAAGACGCCGATTAGCCAGCTGGCATGCCGCCTCACGGCCGATCGTCTGTGTTTGCGGCTTTTTATGCATTGTAGGCAGTAAAGCATTGCAAACGTGATCAGTGGATCACAAGTGCAATACTCTGGCTCCTGCAGATTCTTCCTCTCATCCATGTCCATACCTCGTTATGGACATTCAGTAACCTGGATGGGAGGAAGAATGAATGGACTACAAGTGGTGTGACATTACTGCACTTGTATGTAATTGAGAACTAGAAGTCCCTCTGCCATGGTGGCTGATGGCACTTGTAGTTTCTCCATTTACAAAACCTTTTAAAGGAAATATGAATGGATGATGAAGCTGTGTGGCCAGAGCCAGGTAAGTATGGGTGTGGTAAAGGGGCAAGGGGGTATTGCATTGCAATCATGTTTCCCCCCCACCGCCCCAGACGCAAGAAGACTTTGTGTATGTGATCCCTTGCGTTCCGGGCATGGGACAGTGCGATGAGCGCACGGGCTGGTGGAGACGAGCCCTTAAGCAGAATCTTTATGGTTGGTTTTCTAAAGCAAAAGGAATTTTCCCTTAGCTTAGTGAATGTGGCGAAAAACCACTTTGCAAACAATACCCAATCAAGTGCAAGAAACATTTTTAAAAAAAAACTTTTTTTCCTTGCACATAATTGGATGATGGATGGCAACAGAGCTTTACTTTATTCACTAAGCTAAGGGAAAATTCCCTTGCAAAGTGAAAATGTCTTTGCAAAGTGAAAAGCCTGTTTGCCTTAGTAAATCAACTCTTTTGTGTGTTCTGCATTTGCTGCTAATACTAGAGAAGTGAATGCTGTGTGGAATTGTGTTTTTGTTTTATATTAGGGAAGTTCAGCAGCTCTTTTCAATGTTAGACATGAGTCAGCAAACTCCACTTCATTTACTACACTGTAGCCATTAATGGCCCATTCACACCACATCCAGATTACCTCCAGACCAGACTTTTTCCAGGCCCAAAATGCTTCCCAATGTATCCCTATGCTATTTCTGCCATCTGTTCACACCAGCGCAGTCCGTTCCAGACCAGAAAAATACTGCAGGTCTCATTTTGTCGTGTCTGGAATGCACTGGAACGCATAGAAATGCATCAAAAGCATGGAACGCACCTGGAAGGCCATTTTAAGCTATACAAAAACAGCTCAGAAACGTGGCAGAATCGCAGTAAAATCACGGTCCAGAAAATGGCCTGAACCCAGCCTAAGTCTTGCCGTATTTGGTACAGTGAATCTGAGCTGGATATGGAGTGGTATAAGTATGGTTTCCAAATGAGTCCTACCATGCACATTGAGGGGTTGATTTACAAAAGGATAGGATAAAGAAAGATGAGATGTTGCTTGTAGCAACCAGTCAAATTCCAGCTGCAATTTTTCATGTATAGGTTAGGGTGCCCATACACCTTACGTAAGCTTATTAAAAGCTCGTACGATTTGCCCATCTTGGACAGGGGTGGGCTTCCGATGACCGCAGTGAGGGGCGGGCTTCTGATCACTGCAAACGGGCAGTGTGCGCGTGCGCACACCAGCCCGTTCGGCAGTTGTCGAACAAGCAGGCCACTAACCTGCCGAGAATCGTACGATTCTCGGCGGGTTTTCAAGCCTGCTTGTTCGACGGAAAACGTGTGACCGTACAGTAGAAACGGTTGCACGCCTTCCATACACTGTACGATTATCGCACCATCACAGGATTTCGTGCAATTCTTGTACGATAATCGTACAGTGTATGGGCACCTTTAAGGTGCCCATACACTGCTCGATTCTCGTACGAAAATCGGGCGAAATCCCGCGATCGTACGAGAATCGAGCAGTGTGAACTAAGACGTGCGACCGTTTCTACTGTACGGTTGCACGTCTTTTGACGAGCCAACATGTTCGAAAACCCGCCGAGAATCGTACGATTCTCGGCGGGTTTCTAGCCTGCTCGCCCGATAGCTGCGGAACGGGCCGGTGTGCGCACGCGCACACTGCCCCTTCTGCATTGCCGTCATCGGAAGCCCGCCCCTCAGCGGGGCGGGCTTTCGATGATCGCAAGTACGATCTGCCCGTCCAAGGTGGGCAGATCGTACGGGCTTTCAAGAAGCATACGACCATCGCAAGACAAAAGTCTTGCGATGGTCATAAGGTGTATGGGCACCTTTAGAAAGTAAAAGAAAAGATCAACTCAGTTGCCTTGGGACAACATGCATATATTTCTTCAGCTGTTATCAGTCCAATAATCATTTGAAAGTGAGAACACCTTGGGCCTTACTTTAGAATACAAAGAATGTATAGAGTTTCAAATATTTCCTTTATGTATTATATTCAGGACCTCATACAAAAATATCACTCTAGCCAATCATATTTGTGCCAAAAAAAGTGAAGTTAGCAGTGCAACTGGATGCCTGAAATGTGATTATCTTAAAGCAAGGGTTCTCTAACTTTTAATCTAAGCAGAAAAGTAAAAGCTAACATATCATTAAGTCAAAGAATCATGTCATAGTTCTTGTACCCACAACATATGCTGGTATTACCATGCCACAGGTGAACGTCTCAGAGACACAGCACAATCAATTAAAAATAAAAATAAAACGTTTCCATTACATATGCTTTTCTGCAAACAGAACATAAACAAAGAGACATTTTGTCTGAGCTTACCTTAAATAACAGTGAGTACTGCAACTAGCACTCCTTGAAGCCCTCGTTCACCGCTCACCTCTGTACCCCATGTTTACGACTAACCTCTGCATCCCACTGGCTATTGCTTACCTCTACACCCCATGTCCACCACTGACCTCTGCATCATGTCCACCACAAACGCCTAACTTGAAACCCTCTGCACCCTTTCACCATTGCAAGAAACAGAAAAGAAGGGTCTGAAGCGCAACTGCCCTTGGGGTTGGACAGGTGAAAAAAATGTTTATGAAAAAATAATAATAATGAAAAAAATGAAAAACAATATATAAAAAATAATAATAATAAAAAATGATAAAATTAAAATTAGAAATAAGGAGCTGGATGGACTTGGGTATGCAGGGTTAATATTACCCGGTGTTCTTAAGCAGTGGCTCTCTGTGCGGGATTGAAATGAGTGACGCAGTGCGCAGGCGCCGCCGAGCGACAGCAATCTTGCTGGTCTAGACTTGGATAGGATGCTTGTGGTAGTTACGGTGGTCTTAGCGTAATTTCGGTAGTCTTGGCAACGCGTTTCGAAGCTCCTGTCTTCTTTATCAAGCCAGGGTAGGATAAGTGGATGTGGCGGGAGTCTTTTAAAGGGTATGGGGGCGTGTATGAGGTTTGTGGGCCGTCCGGGGCGTGTTTTGAGGGTATTAGCATAGTGTATGTTGCTCTTGGTTGGCCCCTTGTGGATGTTTTGAATGTGACATGAGGAGAAAAAGTCACAAATGACCAAGGGCAAGCTTCAATTTCTGACTACATGGTTATGGATTTGTTTAGGTGTTAAATGATGGTACCGATTTCCAAATCTTCATTAAGACCAGAAGGAGATAATGTGTTTAATTTGTAGATCCAATATGTTTCCTGCTGACACAGTTTATGGAATCTTTCTGTTGTATGCAGGTTTTTTGGAATCTGTTCGATTACAAAGACCTGTAGGAATTTGATGTTTTTTTGGTGCTTATGGAGGAAGTGACGGGGAACACTATGTTCGGTGTTACCTTTCTCTATGAACCTTCTGTGTTCCCCTATGCGCTTACGGAGGGGGCGGATGGTACGGCCTATGTACAGCAGGTTACAGGGGCATCTTAGACCATATACCACGAAGTCATGGTCACATGTGACAAATTGGTCTATGGGGAATTTGTTACCACAGCTGTCTGTAAAGGAATTTTGGCCGTGTGTGATAAACTGGCAGGTTAAACAGAGGAGTTTTTTGCATTTATGGACGCCTGTCCTGTTGTCAAACAGGAAGGTTGCGGTTTTGTTTTTCTTGATTGCTAGTTTACTTGGTGCCACTATGTTTTTGATGTTTTTGGCTTTTTTGAATATTACTGTGGGTTTCTTAGGCAGTATGGAGCCTAGTTTGGGGTCACAGAGGAGCAAATGCCAGTTCTTTTTTAGTATGGACTCGATGGCCCTGAAGTCACTGTTAAAAGGTGTGATAAATCTTACCGCATCTTTTTGCGTCTGGTGTTTAGTTTTATTATTAGGTGCAGTGTTCTGTGTCAGGAAGCTTTCCTGGGCTTTGGTTATGAGATCCTTGGGGTAACCTTTCTCGATGAATTTTTTCTTTAGGTGGAGGCTTTGTGTCAGATAGTCATCTTTTCTCGTACAGTTTTTGTTTAATCTCCAGAACTGTCCCTTGGGGACATTTCGTTTCCATATGGGGTGATGGCAACTCTCGTAGTGTAAATATGAATTACCGGCAGTGGGTTTGAAGTGTGTAGTGGTGACTATGGTCTTGTCATTATGAGTGAGTTCCAAGTCCAAGAAGGTTAATTTAAGATTGTCAAGGACATATGTGAACTTGAGGCCGAGTGGGTTACTATTGCAGTGTGTCACAAAGGCAGTGATGGTATCGGGGGGTCCATCCCAAATGATCATGATGTCATCTATATACCGGCCATAGTATGTCAAGTGTTGTGAAAAAGGGTTATTATGCCAAATGTGAAAGTGTTCCCAGTAACCCATGGTTAAATTTGCGTAACTGGGGGCATAATTAGCCCCCATGACTGTGCCCTGGGTTTGGAGATAAAATTTGTCGAGGAATGAGAAATAGTTATGTTCGAGTGTGAATCTTGTTGCGTTCAGGATGAATTGGGCTTGCTTGTGATGTGCGACTCCAAGGATTGCTGCTGCTGTCCCCTGCTTTCACCATTGCTTCTGCATCCCCTGCACTGCCCTCCTCCCACTGCTTTTCACTTTCACAATTCTGTACCGACCTGCATTCCTCACACCATTGGTTCCCTCTTCCGGCACATCCTTCTCAGCTATGGGCTCTATGCCAGGGACACACAGCTGTCTGTGCTGATGTCCTGCCTGTACTTTTCAGTTTCGCCTTCCACAGCAGAAGTAAAAATCCTGGCAAGTAGCAGCAGGCATAGCAGGTCTTGGCACCCAGGGTGCCCAGCGGAGTCACCCACCCATAACAAGTCCATGGTCCATACTTGAGGCCGGGTTCACACCATTTTCCGGACCAGATCTGGAACGCAGTGCATTGCATTTTGCTGTGTTTTTGGCACGATTTTGCTGCGTTCTGGAGCTGGGGTTCTTGCTTTTAGCCTAAAATTGGCTTTTAGGTGTGGTCCAGTGCGTTTGCATGCATTTATGATGCGTTTCCATGCGTTCCAGTGCATTCCAGACCAGACAAAATGAGACATGCAGTTTTTTTCTGGTCTGGTCTGGAACGTACTGCGCTGGTGTGAACAGAGGCCAGAAATAGCATAGGGATACATTAGGATGCATTTTGGGTCTGGAAACAATCTGGTCTGGTCTAGAGATGATCTGGAGGTGGTGTGCACAGGCCCTTAGGGATCTCACCCCTTCTGAGGAAGTTCCTGAAGGGAATGAAATGTGTCAAAGGTGATGGTCTTGACCTGATATCCAATGCTCCTGTGTTTTAGGGCTAGTTCACACCATATGCAGTTGTGATGCAGTCCGTTCAGTTTGACTGCTGCAGCCAAAATACATCACAATGCTTTCCTATGGGCTTTCTCGTGCTGTATTCATACCATTGCAGTCCGTTCAGATGCAGTCAGGAAAAATTACTGCTTGTCCTATTTTAGCTGCACCTTACTTTTAAAAAAACCATTAAATTAACTGTGGCAGCGCATGGCAAAGCTTTGTGACGCATTGCCGTGCGTTGTGATACCTTGTGTTGCAATTAAATATACGCCTATCATTTTATCACAACACAAACACCAACACAGCGTAAAAACAATTTTTAACATAAGTCGCTTATTTACAGTTTTGCGTACTGTAATTTTTTACCTTTTCGCAAAAAGGCGCAATTTCAAATTTGCAAATATTTGTTACTTATTAACTCAATACAGTTTTATCTTTTAGATTTAGTCAGAATTTTTTTTTTTTTGTGCACTGATACTGATTTTAGGTATGGGAAAAATTGCAAAAAATGGCTTGGCCAGCTGAATTGAAAAATGTTTCGGAGGGCTTGGCAGCCAGCGAAAGGGTTAATGATGGTGTATGGTGGTGCGGCACTTATAAAATTTATATGAGAAATACCCTGTTTCCCCCGAACATAAGACCTACCCCGAAAATAAGACCTAGTACTATTTTTGGAAATTGCTAAAATATAAGACCTACCCTGAAAAAAAGGACCTTCTGGCCAGCGATTAGTTACCAAATTGCTCTTGGAAAGGTACGGCACCCCTGATTGCCCTGATCACCCTATTCTTAACTTTGATATTTTGGATTATTTAATTTGGATTTGCATTCACTTTGGATTGTTGTACATTAAAAAAATAAGACCTACTGTGTTTTATTTGAGCATAAAAAAATATAAGACAGTGTCTTATTTTTGGGGAAACACGGTTACTGTGAGAGACTTATCCTATGGACACTCTGTGTGTACGTGCATGCCTGAAAAAGCTTTGAATACCTGCTGTGTTTGAGCCTAGCATTGGAAAAATAGCCTGGTTCACCAGTAAAGATTTTGTCTTGAAGCTGGCTTTGGCTTCGTAGATTGAAGAATGTGCTACAAGCTTACTACCTTACACACATGTGTGGATGCTGATTTAATGAAAGCCAGCAAAGACTTTCCATATAGCGATTACAAACTTGTTGTATGCCTCACACATATGGACATTTTTCTTTTATATACACCGTATTTCTCATTTGCCCACATATTGGATGGACTGTGTTTTGGCTGCATATGTTTACCTAAAAGAAGTCATGTGCTGCACCTTAAGAAATAATAAGATACACTTGTAAGGCTAACGCTATCTTACCGCACCCAAAATAAATATTTGACGACTATATAAGAAACAACCTCTTTATCATCTTTTAAGCGAAGAAGACCAAGCTGATTTTTTTAGGAATATCCTATAGTTGCATGGAGTATTGCTTTGAACATACAGATGCACCTGAAATTTCCATTATGGAGTTTTTTTGCAAGATAATCAGGGTTATACTGGATTAACAAGTTATCAACAATACATCGATGAATTCTAACAAAAAAGTTATTTATGAGTGCGGGAAAGTTTCAAATATTCACTCATTTATTTATAAAACGCAGGGACAGATATGTGCAACAGATATCTTTTATTAGCATCAGATTATGTCAAATTAATGCGGATATCAGGATCATATATTGTTGTTTTGCTTTATGGGGGATATACTTTTGTTTTTTATTTTTGGTTTAAATATTAATTATGAGGAATAATAAATACTAAACATTTTAAGCATTTTGTGTATATGGAAAGTTTTCTGCCCTGGGATCTAGAGCTGCAGCTAACGATTATTTTCAAAATCGATTAGTTAGCCGATTATTAAGTTCGATTAATCGGTTAATCGGATGAACAATAAAATACATTTTTAAAAATGGCTCCAGTGATGGACTACTAGTTTGTATTGAGATTGCACTCCATCACAGGAGCGAGCTTGGAGCGGTAGAAGTAAAAAAGAAAAGAAAAAAAATAGTGGTGTGCAATATAGTGAAAAGGAAAGTGTAAAATTATACAGCAATGAATGCAGAATGGCACCGACTATAGAGGACTACAAATCCCAGCAATAGTACATTATAGCTGGCGGTTCTCCATTTAGAGGGTATTTTTTGCTATTTCTGATGGTGATTCCTCCTGCAAAAAAGTTCAAATGCACATAAATGCCTGTGCACTTTACATGCCTTTTTGTGTTGTTGTGTGAATTGGCCCTGAATCTCACAGTGCCACCACAATTCCATGCAGTGAAAAAGGCAGTGCATGCACTACTTTTTTCCCACTACGCAGTATTGTGGTACCACATATTCCACTTCGTAGCAACACAGTGCAGCTGGGAGGTGCATTAATCCTACATTAAAACAGGGATGCACAAATCCCAGGAGTTCCGAATGCTCCTTTAAAAATGACAGCTGCCTCCTAACTTTTGAATTTTTCTCTAGTCTAGTCTTGCTGGAAAAGTATCTGTACATGTACTTGTACTTGTACTTGTACTTGTCCCGAGTGCTTTACTTGGTATCTGAACATCCCTAATTGTAACTGGTGAAATACTTTTTAAATCTAGGACAACAGTTGGAGGGTTGTTGTACGCGATTGCTAAAGAAATTAGTTATATTTTGTCTCCAGCAATTGCCCAGAACATTCCTCCAACTGTAGTCACAGGTGGAAAAAAAAAAAGAAACAATTGTTGAAATGAATTTTATACCATTTTTTGGGGACAGATAGAGCTTTCCTTTGGTGGTATTTAATCACCACTGGGGTTTTTATTTTTTACTATAGTAAGAAAAAATTACCGAAAATGTAAAATAAAAAACTGTATCCCCTATATTAAATTATAAAACATTTACTATTACCCAATTGTTTGGTAAAATATAAAAGACAGGGTCACGTCAGGTAAAAAGACACCAAACATGTCAATTCTTAAAATTTTGCGCGCCCTCGAAACCTCATAAAACTACAATACCCAAAATTGGCCATAGGTTACGCTTTAAAAGCTTTTACCACTCATCAGTTTAGTGCCATCAGTGATTAATGGCCCTAAAATTATTGCTCACACTCCGACGTTCGCGGCGATATGTAACATGTGTAGCACAATTGTCGTTTACACGCGCTGGCGCATCTGACGCGTATTTACTTTTATATGTGCGTAAACGTGGGGGACTTAAAAAAATTTGTTTTGTTTTTTTTTTTACTTTTTTAATATGTCTTTTTTTTTCTTTCTCTTTTAAATGTTTTTTTTTACACTTAGTGTCATAACAATCCCCCTTCTGACGCGTATTTATTTTTATATGTGCGTAAACGTGGGGGACTTAAAAAAATTTGTTTTGTTTTTTTTTTTACTTTTTTAATATGTCTTTTTTTTTCTTTCTCTTTTAAATGTTTTTTTTTACACTTAGTGTCATAACAATCCCCCTATATAATAGCAAAGGCACACTGACAGGTCCTCTTCATGGAGACATTAGGGGTCTCTAAGACCCCTGATTTTACCTAGGGACCCCCAAAGAAGCTGATGAAGCAGAGATCTGCTTCATCAGCTTCTTCTCTCTGGCTATAGCAGGCAGATGACTGACAGGTGAATGCGGAAGTGATGTATTACACATCACTTCCGCATTCACAGTACGGAGGGAGATCAGCAAGGAGGAAGATGCTGATCTCCCTCCCATCTTACCTTCTGACACCCTCCCGAGCCGGTCCCGGGCCACAGATGGGGTAGCCAATCCCGGGATTGAAGGTGAGGGGTCAGGAGGAGGGGCGGCGGCGGCAGGACTTGGGGAGGGGGGCGCACAGCCACAACATACAAGCAATCGGCAGCTATAGAGCCACAGATCGTTTGTATATCAAAAAGCTGGTAACGGCTCTTCACAATGGAAGGGGTTTTTCCTGCCCGTGCGCACGCGCAAGCAGAAAATAAAAGCGGTTAAAGAAACCAGAATGCCAGGGACATATAATAATGTATGGCCAATTTTAAGTTGGTTCAAAATGTCTCAGTATTATTGCCATCAACTCTAATTCAGAATTTTAGACTTTATTTTCCAGATTTTATTCACACATTAATATGTTGGTTTAGAACAGCTTGTACGGTGATACTTTCCGCATTCTCACTGGTTTCTTTTTGACATTTTTTGAGCTGATCACTATTGGTGTCCTTCCTTACTTTGAAAAAGCCATGCTTCTCAAGTTTCAGGGTCCAAAAAGTAAATATAAACCAGCATATTAATGTAGGCATAAAATCTGGAGAAAAAAAAAAGCTCTTGGACTTCCCTTGTAAAGTTAAATCACTTACCTGTGAGACTGAGAGGCTAAAAGATGTGACGTCCTGCAAGTTACTTTGCAATCCATATGCCAACTGCTTAAGATGATCAAGCTAAATGAGAAGTGTTAATAACATATTAATAAGGTTATATACTGACAGCTGCACTGCATTACATGCTGACCTCTGCACTGCGTTACATGATGACAGCTGCACTGTATTACATGCTGACCTCTGCACTGCTTACATGCTGACCTCTGCACTGCATTTATAATTTTCCTCAACCCAGAAATGTATCTGCCGCATCTGCAGGTGCGCATGTGCATGAAGAAAGGGGGTCATGAAAACATCTGATTCGAATGATGAGGCCCCACCATAATTGACGTGGTCGACAAAATGTATGGGGTCGAGAAAAATTATAGAACACTGACTTTGGCACTGTCCGGCTCCTCCCACAGCTCACAGCCAGAAATCCGGCGGCCTACAGTGGGTGAGAGTGCCTAAGTACCGGACATGGAGCGGAGTAAGGACAGAACCATGCAGGGAGCCCAGCAGCCCATCCCACAGCCAGTCACCCCTTTCATTAACTGACTAGGAGTCCTCACATCACCCGACCATTCACACTACCGTAACATAGATGACAAAAGTGGCAGGCAGGGGCAGGGAGAAGAGGCAAAGCGGGAGGGGGGCCAAGTCACTGCACCATGGGCCTCTGGGTTGTACTTGCCCCCTGGGCTAAAAGTTGCCAGTCAGCCCCTGTGTGGGTACCTGTATACAGTGTGGAGACACCTGTGCCGGTACCCCTGACAGTGGACCAGGAGTGTTTGAAAGAGGTAGAGTAACCGTGGGAGCACGTTCGTTTTGAGTAAACTATTTCTTCTGAACCAAGAAAGTGTGCCCCTCGTCCATTTCGCAAGATCTCTACGAATCTCTGATAGGAAAGGGGGAAGTTGGGCTCAAAGATCTTTTCTATAGTCAGGGTAATTTTAGTACCTAAATATGAAATATAGTGCCCCAGACAAAAATCTTCAATTAGGGATGAACTGATACTCTGTGCACAACCCTGGTGACACACTGCGCACATCCTCGGTGACCCCGCACATCCTCGGTGACTCCGCAAATCCTTGGTGACCCCGTACATATCCGGTGACACCGTGCAGTGGGGGAGGATTTATAAAAACTGGTTGCCATGGGCAACTGCTCCAGATTCTGTTTGCTCCAGCTTTGATAAATTCCCCCCTGTGTGTTGTTTTTAATGTATCTGTTCTAACAGTCATCGGTAATTGACAAGAAAGGTGGGGGGGACACATTGACCTGGCCTTAGGACAGCAGAGAGAGTAAATCTGGCGATAGAGAGGGAGTGATCTGAGAGAGACACACAGAACACAGTGACAGAGAGAAAGTCTAGAGACACAACATGTGATGGAGCTCATCCTCACACACACAGAGCTATGAGGAGATGTGATGATGCCTCATAGGGAGGAGTTCTCCTCTCTGCTTTCTCCTCTGAGCTGAGTGTGTGCTTGTTTATGAGGTGGTAGAGGGATCAGCAGAATTAGTTCAGCAGAGCAGAAAGGAGACCAGCAAAAAGAAAAAGCAGACTGCAGTGGCGCTAAACGAGAAGGGGAAACTATTAGGTTGAGAGTAGGGATGTCCCGATGCCACTTTTTCAGGCCCAAGTACAAGTACATCCCCTCATGTACTTGCCGATACCAATTACCGATACTTTTTCTTAAAGGGACAGGTGACTTTAAATGATCCATAGTACAACTACATGTTATGTACTATGGGTCATGGTTTAACCTATTCATGTTAGCAGGGGAGAATTGTAACTCTATTGCTGGAGTGTAGTGGAGGTGTGTGCTGTATATATATACTACATATACATTACACACGTCCAGCACACTATAGCAATAGATTTACAGCCAGCCCCGTCCCAGCTTCCCTTACTCACAGTTTCATTCCGATCCCCGTAGCCTCATGCGGTGCCTCTTGTAGTCGGCGCTGGGCAGGATCGCTGCATC
>NW_017308093.1:8327-31478 GCF_000935625.1 Nanorana parkeri | reverse complement strand
GCATTTTGACAAGTACAAGTACTTGTCAAAATGCCCTGTATCGGGCCCGATTCCGATGCTAGCATCGGTATCGGGACATCCCTAGTTGAGAGCTTCCGATTTTTGGAAATTGATTTTTAAATTTGACAATTAACCGTAAAGATGGAATTCCTGCATTAAATTCAGGAGGGAGATCGAGGGTTGGGACACAAAAAACAAGATCATCTGAAGATGATCTTGGATGATGGACAGGGGGGCATCGAGAAGTCCTAAGATGTCTGGGTGCACTCTGATGCGGCAGAGTAAGAGCTCAAGCATGAGAATAAAGAAGGGCGACAGTGGGCACCCTTGCCTCATGCCATTGGATAGTGAAATGTAGTCTGAAAAAGTCCCATTGACCTTCACCTTGGCTGTGGGCACAGAATAAATGGCTTCAATCCAGGAGCAAATATTGCTACTGAAACCTATCTCCCTGAGGGTAGCTAGCAAGAATGACTCATTTACACGATCAAACGCTTTCTCCACGTTAGTGGAAAGCAGGATTAGTGGGGATGTGTTTGGACGTGGCCAAATGAATCGAGTTGAGGACTCTGGTGGTATTATCTTTGGCCTCTCTATGGGGCACAAAGCACACCTGGTCCGAATGGATAAGCTTATCTATAATGGGGAGAGAGATTTGCTAGGATCTTTGAAAACAGCTTCAGGCCCACGTTCAGCAAAGATATGGGCCGGCAGCTTGAACAAAGAACTGTTTTTTTTCCTTCTTTCGGGATAACAGCTATAGAGGCGCACAAATAGTTTACCAGAAAGGTCTGTCCTGACAGGAACAAGTTATTAGCAGAGAGAAAGGGCGATGATAGAGCCTCCTGAAAGGTTCTAAAATAAAAGAGGGAGAAACCGTCCGGGTCAGGAGCCCTACCTGGCTTTATTTGTTCTAGGATGGTTGTCCATTCCGCAGGGGTGACGGGGGACTCCATGAATTCCACTTCCTCCTGCGTGAGGTGGGGAAGACCAGACTGGTCCAGATAAGTTTGAATGCCCAAGTATGTTTACCATCAGAGCCCTGGGGAGCCAAGTTGTACAATTCTTCATAGAATTTCCAAAAACGGTTGGCAATATCCTTGGAGCGAGTCAAGAGTCCATTATTGCGAGATGTGATCTGTGAAATGAAGGACTGGGCTCTCTGAGTGCCATCGCTAGGGATGCACCCGTGCTCATAGAAAGACCGTTTAACTCTAGTCTGGCGTGTCTTGATTTTACCCAAAAGAAGATAATTTAGATTGCGACCCAAGGTCCACAGTTCTGCCTCTACCGCCAGCAAGAGGGATTGCTGTGTTTGAATCTGCGTAAGTAAATTTGTTAGGGACTTTGTATGGGTCCACTTGGCAAAAGTGGCCTGGGAAATAAGGACTTCATGGATAAAGCACTTATGAGCCTCCCACACGGTAAATGGGGTGGAGGCAGGAAAGCAAGTTTGACTGAAGAAAAAGGATAACTCCTGATAGATACAGTCCCGGACAACCACGCCATCAAGCAAGGTATCGTTAAGGGCCCATTGCCAGGGTCTAGGCTTCAGTTCATGAATCAACATCTCTACTAGGATCGAAGCATGATCTGAGACTGAGATGACATCAATAGTTGATGAGCGAACTCTATGAAGATCGCATTGCTTGACCAAGAAAAAGAGAATACGATCAGTGGGCAGCCGAGTAGAACGTGCAATCCTGGTCTCTGGCATGCATAAGATGCCATACATCCACTAAATGGTCAGCTTGCAAAGTCCTTCGGAAGCGGTTCAAGAAGGAGTAGGAAAAATGCGATGAGCCTCTTGAAACATCTAACCCACATCTCCCCTGTATTCCTCTCTTCCTCATTTATTCTCCCCCTTCTATCTCTCTATCCCTTTATCTTTTTCTTTTTTCCTTGCAAACCTTCCTCCCCTTGTCCCTGCAGCTCCCCCACCCCCTCAGAAACCAGACTACTCAGACTAGCTTTCTGCGACCTTGATTCAATGTCCATGATCATATGTTGATTTGCTTGATGTTGGCTTCTTGATGTCTCCTTAGACTTCATTGTTTTATTATTATAACTACTTTATCTTTTTTTTTTTTGCTGTGCATAATACATGTACTGTTCTCTATTGCTGACAATCGCTGTATGCACTTGTTTAATTTGTTTATCCATTCAAAACTAATAAAAACCTTTTGAATGAAACATTTAACCCAGGGTCAAGAGCTACAATAAAGTCTCCCCCCACCACCAATAGACCCCATTGCTCTAGGAAATTAATTTGATCAGAGTTGGGGGCATAAATGTTTACCAGCATCACCACAGTACAAAAGACTCAGCCCTTCCTTCAAAAACAGGAAACAGCCGTTCCCATCCACACTGGTGGAAATATGTTGCCAACCCGTGTACCGGGCCACCAGAATACTTACCCTACAAGATTTGGTGTTGGGAGACGCACTATGGTATATGTGGGGGCATCTGACAGCTATGGGATATCATCCGGTCTGAAGTGGGTCTCTTGCAAGAAAGCCACCTGAGCTCGATGTCTCCAGAGGTCCCACAGCACTCTCGACCTCTGTTTTCGGACGTTCAGACCCTTCACATTCCATGACAACAGTTTTGTGAGCAAAGACCTCTCGACCCCACCCCCCTGCTGAGCCATGAGGGAGATTTTTTTAATCAAGCAATAATAAGCCTGAATTGATCCATGAAATTAGCAGCCACAACAGATCTGAAAGCTATTTGAAAGTTTGCTCTCAAAAGTGCAGTACCACACTGCATTGTCTTAAAAGTTTAATAAAAAGCCAAAATAGAGTACACAAAAACACTTTGAAAACAGAACCAAACATTTCCCAAAAACCCTTCCATCGCTGTTTTCCAGATTATTCCCCAATTATTCAAAAATATAGATTTTAGGTACACAATTGGTAGAAATTGGCTAGCATCACCACAGTACGCAAGCACCTGAATAAGCATCAAATAGATAAGACAAAGCAGGTTGTATCTTGCAATAAAAATTAGAGTGCATTTTCTGAGAGACAATAGTCTCAAATGATTTTCAGCGGCTGTACAGTGTATAAACATTAGGATGTATCATTTCAGAGACAATAGCCACAAATATTGTACAGTGGTTGTACAGCACCACTCCAGGTGGCCACAGGTATCAGCTGCCATCTGAAGCTGCAAATAAACCTACACTATAACTACTCCAAAGTGAACAGACTGGGCCCCCATTTGTCCAAGCTCTTTGCACTGCAAACCCACTCATATAATCTAGCAGAAATGTGCTGACCTCAATTTCCTCAGAGTGGCAAATTCCCAGCTGCATTTTTTCTGCTTTTACTTTTTTCCATTTTTTGAAAATGTTTATTTTTAATAAAATTTATATTTTTGTTTTTTTTCTGTTATTCATGGTATGTATGTGGAGGTTAGGCTGCACACAGCAGCCAGTTATATTTTTTTATTTTTTTTAGTCCAATAGGTGTTTATTGAGATTTTCACAAACAAACAGATACCGTATATACTCGAGTATAAGCCGTCCCGAATATAAGCCGAGGTACCTAATTGGTACGAATTTGCATGAAAAGTACAAGTCTCGCAACTCGTCAGGTTATAGCATTACATCCAGATGTAGGAGCTCCGTCATCTATGCCTTTGGTTCAGCAAATGCACAAGGGACTGGGTCCCACTACAGGAGCACCGCATTTATTCTGCCTCCCAGGTGGAAGCAGTCTCAATAAACAACAGCCAGCAGAGGTAGAGTAGCTGGAACCAACCATCCCATAGTACTGTAATAGCATTAATATGTAAGCCATACCACAACGCTAATTCGTGCCATGAAAAACAGAACGTCACCTACAAGAGGGAGGCAGAAGCCTAAGTAGAGACAAAGAGACCAGCAGAGATTCATGTCCCCCCCCCGCCTCGAGCGGGGTCATCTGGCAGTCTCCGGCCACCTAAATTAGGACCCGGAGACTGCCAGATGACCCCGCTCGGAGCGCCGCACACCGAGCAGCAGTGACGCGACGCTCGGCGAGGTAAGTAAGATGACGCGCTGGCGCTGACTCGAGTAGAAGCCGAGGGGGGCACTTTTCACCCAAAAAAATGGGCTGAAAATCTCGGCTTATACTCGAGTATATACGGTATACAGATATCAAACATATCAGCCCAAGAGGGCAACTAGCACATACTGGTACGAATTTGCATGAAAAGTACAAGTCTCGCAACTCGTCAGGTTATAGCATTACATCCAGATGTAGGAGCTCCGTCATTTATGCCTTTGGTTCAGCAAATGCACAAGGGACTGGGTCCCACTACAGGAGCACCGCATTTATTCTGCCTCCCAGGTGGAAGCAGTCTCAATAAACAACAGCCAGCAGAGGTAGAGTAGCTGGAACCAACCATCCCATAGTACTGTAATAGCATTAATATGTAAGCCATACCACAACGCTAATTCGTGCCATGAAAAACAGAACGTCACCTACAAGAGGGAGGCAGAAGCCTAAGTAGAGACAAAGAGACCAGCAGAGATTCATCCCCCCCCCCCGCCACATAGCATTGGAGTAGTTAGCAGAGGATCTCAGCCGAGAACCCAGCAGATGCCCGAAAGTCAAGCCACACGGACCATGTGATAGTGTATTTCCTACCAGTGTCATGTTCATCAGCCAGCAATCATTCCAGGTCAGCAATGCGGTCCATTTCCAGAGCCCACTCCGCCAAAGTGGGAATATCCGGAGTACGCCAGTGGCGGGGGATGACTGCCCTTGCAGCTGTCAGAAAGTGCCATAGGAGCCCTGGTTTTATAGATTTCAGAGAGCCTGGTATCATAGTTAACAGGGTTGTCTTGGGGTCATTAGGGGCCACTAAACCCGTCACTCTGTGATACACATCCAGCACCTTTTGCCAAAACACTTTGATCAGGGGGCAGCTCCACCAGATGTGAGTCATGTGGCCCGGTGAGGCCTGGCAACGCCAACAAGAGTCAGGTACTTGCGGGTAGTGGCGGTGTAGTACTGCAGGGCATCTATACCATCTGGTCAGAATTTCCAGGTTCTTCTCATGAGCCTTACTGGCAATGGAGAGGGAGTGTGAAAGAACGAAAGATCTGTCCCAGTCTTCCTCACTGATGGTGAGGTTCAACTCGCTTTCCCACTTCTGGACATAACCCGGACGTCCTGGGGAGGCTGATGCGGAGAGGAGGGAGTAGAGCAGTGAGATGGTGTGAGTAGGGGGGAGGTCTGAAGGAGTAGGGAGTCAAAGGCCATAGGCTCCACTTCGAAAGCCTCTGGTTGAGGGAAGGAGGCCACAAAGGATTGGAATTGCCTATCCTCTAACCACAAAGCTCCAACCGGTGCATCTGACGAGCTCTCCCTTTGGCCACCACCAAATGTCTATGTGAGTCCCTATTCCATCGCCCAAAAGAGGATCTATGGAGGAAAGGCCGGGTTGTTAAAGAAGGGGGTCATGGGCCTGGTATAGGAGGAGATTCCGCAGTAACATATCCAGCGATCCCACAGTCGCAGTGCATGAAGAGTCAGGATAGGCGTGGGCGATGGCAGGACACGAGAAGCCGAAGGGATCCATGGGAGTGCCCTAAGGTCCGAGTCCGCGATCGCCTCCTCAATCAGGACCCACTGTTTGTCAGTAGCCCTATGGAACCATGCGTGATAAATGCGGATGTCTGGGGCTCCCGCCCCCCTTTAAGTTTGGGGAGAGATAAGGTTTTGTAGTTCACTCGGGAATGGGATGAGCCCCAGATGAAGTTCAAGAAGATCCGCTGTAGATTTTTTAAAAAGGATGAAGGGGGAATAATCGGCAGGACCTGGAAAAGGTATAGAAATCTGGGAACAACATCCATTTTTAATGCATTTATCCTACCCAGCCATGAGATGTTCTTCCGATCGTACCCTGATATGTCCTGGGAGGTTTTCCGGAAGAAAGGGTCGTAATTTAAGGTGAACAGCTGAGAAAGATCAGCGGAAAGGTGGATCCTGAGATATTTCACAGAGGTGGGGCATACTCAAAACGGGAAGTTCGTTTGAAGCGCGTGTAGTTCCCTGGCCGCCAGGGATACATTGAGTATTTCCGATTTGGAGAGGTTCACTTTAAATTGCTGAACATGCCAAAGCTAGCAAACTCCTATAAGATAGAGGGCATAGCTGTGTGGGGATTAGTCACGTATAGGAGCAAATTGTCCACAAAGAGCGCCATCTTAGAGCGGATGGGTCTCACAGTCAGACCTGGGATCGTCACGTTTTGGCGTATGGCGACAGCCAAATGCTCTATGGTGAGCACGTAAAGGAGGGGGGAGAGCGGGCATCCCTGCCTGGTGCCGTTGAAGATCTGGAATCTTGGGGATAGAGAGCCATTGACCCGGACCACTGCCGACGGGCGAGAGTACAGGGCCATGATGTTATGAAGCATGAGGGGTCGGACCCCAATCTGCAACAGAGATTGTTTGAGGAAGTGCCAATTCAGGCGGTCAAAAGCCTTGTCGGCATCCACCGACAGGAGGCACAGAGGAGTGTTGGACTTTTGAGCATGTTACATAAGGAGGACAGTTTTGATGGTATTGCCTCTAGCCTCCCGCCCCCTAACAAACCCTACCTGGTCCGGGCCAATCAAACTGGGGGGGAGGGGCTGTAGCCTATTGGAAATCAATTTAGACAATAATTTTAGGTCCACATTTAGGAGGGAAATGGGACGATAGTTTGTACAAAGAGTATGGTCTTTCTCAGGGTTGGGAATGAGTGAGATATGAGCTTCCAGGGATTGGGCAGGAAACTCCGATCCCTGGGCTATAGAATTGAAGACTCTCAAGAGGAACGGGGATAGGGCGTCCTTGTATTGTTTATAAAATTTGGCCGTTATCCCATCAGGGCCAGGACTCCGGCCCGCCGGCACCGATCCAAGGACTAGACCCAGTTCGTCCAAGGTGAAAGGGGATTCCATAGTCTCCGCTGCTGGATCCTCTAAAACAGGCAAAGCAGTCTCCTGAATATAGGACGACAACCGGGCCTCCTGAGATGGGGAAGTCCGGTCTGCCCCCTCTATATTGTAAAGTGCTTCATAAAACTCTGCAAAAGCCTGTTGGATCCCTACTGGCGAGTGAACCAGCGTATCCGGGGAAGTCTTAATATGGGGCACAAAGGCATGCGTGGATCTAGGATGTAGGGTCCGGGCCAAGGGCCTGCCGCACTTATCCCCGAACTCATAAGCACGATACACCAATTTGTCTTGGTACCTTCGGGTGAAGAGATCAAAAAGCCCCAATAGCTTCTGTCTAGTCTGGGTACTGTAGAAGAACCTCTTGGTCATGGGATCCCTTATGGCCGGTTTCAAGGTCCCTAAGGGATTGGAGAGTGTCCTGGATACATTGAGATCTTTCCCGTTTCAGCCGGGACCCATGCTGGATTAGTACGCCCCTAAGTACCGCCTTGAGGGCCTCCCATTGAGTCGGGAGAGGAGTAGGGTCTTCCGCGTGAACCACCAAGAACTGGCCAATCTCACGCGAAAGAGCCGATGCACACACTGGGTCTGCTAAAAGAGACTCATTAGGACGCCACGTCCACTCACGGGGGGGAATCTGTGGGATCCATAAAGTAAGTGTCACGGAAGCGTGGTCAGACCAGATGGTGGGGTCAATGACACAGCACGGAGACCAGTCAAGTACAGAGTGTGAAGCAAAGATGTAGTCTAACCGGTGCGGGGTGGAGTAATGGGTATAGTCCCTAGTCAGTGGGTGGAGAACCCGCCAAACGTCCACTAGGTGAAGGTCAGAAAGGCGTCGCTTGAGTAGGCGTAATTTTGCATATGATAGAGCCGAGCAGCCCATAGAGGAGTCCAACTCAGGCTCCAGAGCCATGTTGAAGTCCCCACCCACTAATACTGTGCCCTCAGCGAATTCATCCAGTATGCGTAGGTACTGAACCGCAGCTGGTTAGTGTTCGGGAGATAGAGATAGAAGTTCGCCAAGGTGAATGTCCTACCCCAGAGTGTCAGCTTGAGCAGCAGGTATCTGCCATACTCATCCGCTCGATGGTCCACCACCGTTGCGGGGAGGGATTTTTTTGCAAGGCAATCGAGACCCCCCTTGATTTCTGAACACTGTTAGAGCTATGATACCATCTGTTAAAGTACCTGTGCGAACACTGGGGGACATGCGAGCTCTGGAAATGTGTTTCCTGGAACATTTACAACCTGAACCATGGCCTTATGCATAGAATACAAAATCTGGCCCCGTTTGGAGGGGACATTGAGGCCTCTAGCGTTGTACGTGCAGATTTTAAAGTCCACAGCCGTGGATCTTGTGGCAGCCATCGAAGAAGCGGGGGGAGGGGGAACAAGGAGACGGGAGGGGGTAGGGTGGGAAAAACAAAGGGAGAAACACGGAATAGGACACTAGACGGAAGGGAAGAGTAGAGGCAGCAAAGAGGGCAGAGATAGAAACAGTGTATAGGATAGCAAGGGAAAGGAGGAAGCGGAAGGAAGGAAGAAAGACTAGAAAGGGCAGGGAGGCCTGCCTCTAGTATGTTAATACCTAGCAAATGCTAGAGATAACCTATCCCTTATAGGGAAGGTGTAAATTATGTGGGGAGAAGTGGTCAAAGCAGCGGTCCAGGAGATGCTACAGGGGCTCAGTACCAGTAAATTAAACATTAAACATTTTGTCCTTGCTCATTAAGTCGTAACCCGCTTCCTCGCGCACCTCTACAGGACAGATGAGGAAGCTTTAAGCAATGCAAGTATGGATGAAGCTCCCTTGCGGCCATACCCCCAGCCCACCTCAAGCATATTTTGAACGGCTGGTTGGCGCGAGAACTGAGAGTGCTGTGCTAGGGGGAGGCTGAGGAACCTCTCACCTAGAAAGGTGGAAGGCACACGTGGACCCACTGAACACGGGGTCGCGACCCACTTTTGGGTCACGACCAACCAGTTGAGAACCAAAGCGTTAAAGGATATGAAGCGGAGGACTCCGGGGTGCAGGTGGGACTCAAGGGCTGTCCCGTGGGTTCTCAGCATTCATTAGCCGATGGGGGAGCCAGGCGAGGAGCAGCGCATGCTGAGCGGGAACGGGCCCTTCTACGTCTCTGGGGGAGCGAAGAGGGCACTTCGGATCTGCCATCCAGAAGAGGGAGGTCCAGCCAATCCGGAACCTCAATAGGAGCCACATCAAGGAATTGGAATAGATCCGTAAGTTGAGCAGGGCTGCGAAGATGGAACTGATCAGACCCCTTCCGAACCTGAATGCTGAAGGGATGACCCCACCCGTAGGAAGCTCCCGCTTGAAGAATCACCTCCAGGAGGGGCTTGACCAACCTACGCATGGCCAGTGTCAAGGATGAGAGATCCGGCATCAGTTGAATCGTGGCTCCATCAAAGTCCACCGGTCCCGACCGCCACACCTGACGCATTATCTCCTCCTTGATATTGTAGAAATGGACCCGGCACAGAACATCTCTAGTGAAGTTTTGACAATCCACACCAGCACCAGCGACCCGGTTTACGCGGTCCAGTTTAATCGCCTCAGTTGGGTGACTTTAGCATGGAGATGTGGGTAGCCTCTGGGATCCCCCTCAGTCTTATATTATTTCGGCGGCTACGATTTTCCCCGTCCTCAACACGGAGTTGAAGTTGCTTGGAGATGGGATCTATAGCTTGAGTGACCATCAAGGCGGGTAGCATGGGAGGAGACAGTTGCAGATAGTGTGGAGACCTTGTTGTCGCTACTAGCAACCTGCTGGCATAGCTCGCACATCTCTCCCCTGAGGTCACCCTCCAACCTGATTGCCCAGGAGTCAAAGTCTGCTCTAAATGCATGAAGCAGGTCCCTGGCCCGGCCCCTCCACAGATTCCAGGAAGGCCGCAGGCATGGATGGGTCTGGAGAGCAGGCACAGGAAGCTGGCAGAACCGTCTGCTTGGAACCAGCCGCTTTGCCGGCAGTCTTACCGCTTCCCTGCGAGTGTGCAGTCGCCTTGTCCCCAGTGGCCTTCGGCATGGCCGAAACTTTAGGAGGCATAGCTCGGCCCGCTGCCAGGGGCGCAGTTCTCAGGCTGTGGACAAAGAAGGCGGCAATGTCCCGGGCACCGGCAGAATCCGGAGCAGAAGTGGAGGACAGCCGTACCGACATCCACTGTGGGGAGAGGGTAATTAGTGAGAGAGTCCGGTGAATAAAGCCCCGGGGTCGCAGAGCTCCGATCGGCATGTCCTCAGTCTGCCATGCTTGGTCACGCCCCCTTTTTTATTTATTTTGTATTAAATGTAGAATCCTATGGCTATAGACTGCCCAACCATCCCCAAATAGGCAAGAGGAGGAAAAAAAAAAAAAAGCAAGCCTAAAAGGAGAGGTAGGGGTACTGCCACATGGAATTAGTCGAGCATTGCTAATGTGACCTCTTTTTTATTCTCCCCTACTCATCCCTCTGTTCTGCCTTCATTCCTTCCTCCTCCTCTCTGTACTCCTCCTTCTCTTTCTCCTCCTCCTTTCCTTTCTCACCTCCTCCTGCCTCGACTCCTCCATTTTGCTTGCAGCGTATCAGTCATTACAAAAGTACCAGTTATTTGGGTACCACATGCCCCCAAAAATTTGAATTTGCACTACAGAGCTTGGTGGGAGCAGCACCTCAGTGACACAAATCAGTAATAAAAAGACCACACTCATTTTCCTCCTTATTCCTCACTTCCTGCACCCCCCCAACAACAACATTTTCCTGCTGCATCCGCCGCAACATCTGTGGCCCCTAGTGACAGAAAGTGAACTCTCATAAGGAGTTTCAGAGTCTTAGGATACACAGTGTCAAGTGGGAAAGTGAATCATGGGTCAAAATGAGGAGGGTTCTCTGCAGAATTCTCCTACACCCACCCTGCTGCCTCTAGCAGCATCCTTCCCAAGGTAGGTATCTCTACAGCAGCTGCTGGAGTGAAACAAAAAAAATGTCCCCAAATCACCCCCATGCCCAGCGTCTTAATGCTAGCTTGGCTTAAAAAAAGGTCAAACCACTTTACTCCCACATTCTCCAGGATACAGAGGATTTTGCTACCTACATGAAATACAGTAAGGGTTTACATCCACTTTAACAGATTTGCCAGTTCCGACAAGCCCAGCACTAATCACTCTCTATGCAACTTGTCAGAAACCTATCACAACAAAAGCACATTATCAGTATGGCTGCACTTCAAACGCACAGAATTTGCTGCAAACCCATGGGACAGCAGGCCATCACTTACTCTGGCCTGTTGGAATGCTGGTTTGTTTCAAATACCTTATACATATATCCACTAATTTGTCTACTTATAAAAGACTAGTTTTGTATGGTCATATTTGTTCCCTCTCTGCTCCATTCTGTTTTTTTGTGGAGAATGGGAGAGACTACCACTAGTAAATCCCAGGGCAGCACCATCAGGCAGAACATATAGTGATGTGGTAACCATATCACAGGAGCATTGCTCAAATTAGTACAACCACAGTACTGCCTCCTGGTCACAAATATAAAATTCCCCCTACTACCAAACTGCATGTTCTTAAAAACATGGTTACATGACAAACTGGGTGTTGGGAGCTGGTATTCTCTATAACAGGGCCGGCCTTAGGCCCTTAGGCGCCCTGTGCGAGAAAGCTTTACAGTGCCCCTCAGTGACCACACCCCTCAGTGACCACACCCATTTCTCAAATATCCGCACCATTTAAAGACTCCCATTTTGTTAAGCCCCAAAGAAACACATTAAAAAGTATGATAAAAATAAAACTTTTAATCAAAGCTATTAAACTTGTAGGCACAATATTAGTATTATTATTAAATAAAACAACAGAAGGCAAACAAGTGGTAAACAATAAATGTCAAACTAAAATAGAGTCTATAAAAATAAAGTGTCAGGTTGTTATTCAGACCCGTTTTTCAAGTAAGTGCATCTAGAAAATAAAAAACAGAACACAAAACCTAGACTACATGTTAAATTAATGAATTACTATTTGCCCGATGATACGAACAAATTTATTCGGGCACATAATAATTTATTTGAGAATCTGTGGCGGAATGCGTGTCACCATCTTTGAGGCGGGGAGCATGAGGTCACATGACGCCATGAATGCGAGGCGTCAGGTGACGTCACACACCCCCTGGTCTAAACAGACCCCTGACATTTACCTTTTAAAATAGAAAAAGAAATTGAGGACACAAAGTCATCAATTTATTTTTCTACAGCATCTGTTCTAAATGAATGGAAAGCACTCAGTACAGAGGCTTCCCATTCATTCAGAAACTGGTGATAGTAAAATAATTACTATCATCAGTTTATGAATGGATAGAAGCCTCTGTACAGAGTGCTGCTACCCATTCAGAAAGTCATGAATGAACAGGAAGTGATGTGAAGCACTTCCTGTTCATTCATAACTGGGGACATTCCAGTGTTTGCTCTGCACAGAGAATCGGTAAATATCATTGATATGTACCTATCCTCCGCTTGGCCACACAGCCACTGTCATCCTGAAACTGACAGGATGACAGCGGCTCCGCTCTCCTCACCGCTCGGCCGTCCTGACAGCTGTGGCTACTCTCCTCCTCACCGCTTGGCCATCCTGACAACATGCAGCGCTCCCTTCTGCCCCCCCCGCCGCTGGCTTCAGCGGACATTTTCTCCTGGGATCCCCTCTGCCTGTATGGGCAGAGGCAGAAGAGATCCAAGGAGAAAGACAGTGCTGAAGTGGGGGGCGGAGGAGCGAGCGCTGTCATGTCGGTTGGCCAAGCGATGAGGAGGAGGGAAGCCGGGGACGAGCTGTTTCGGCCGCCTGGCGCCCTTGTTGCCATGGCGCCCTGTGCATCCGCACAGCTCGAACACCCCAAAGGCCGGCCCTGCTCTATGGGATTACAGAAAGCAGTAAAGACTTGTTGTGGAGAAAAAAACATTGATCCACTTCACCAAAAAGTGAAAACAATGTTTTGTATTGAGTTTTACATTCATTCATTCACCTGTACTGAATGCAAATACACAAAAATATATAAGACAGTGTCTTATTTCCGGGGAAACACGGTATATATAATGTAATTGATATGCCATATTATTGAAATAATTTATATATGATAATGTAATAGAACCTTACCATTAACTCTATCTCAGCACAAACATCCTCAGGAATCATGTTGATATTCTGTAGGCTGGTATCTTCTGATATTCCACACATAGGATCTGGCAGGTCAAACTTTAGATTCAGCCACAACAGAAAAAAAAAGAGCACAGAACCATTGTTATTGTGTTCCAATCTTGTAACCACTGTCTACAGAAGTCATATAGCCATGATGGGAAGTGTATCTCATGCTGGAATTTTTTTAAAGTTTAGCTTGTCGATAGAGTTGGAAAGGTTAAAGTATGCAAAATTACCGTCTGCACTTTTTTTAGAAGAGTAATAATTAACACCTCTGTTCGGAACCGCTGTTGTTCCGAAACGTCGCTATATGATGTGATAGCAATCGAGTCAATAAACCGTTTTTGACTTGAAATTCTATTGGAGTGCGAGTGGCTTTATACATACTGTACACTTATCTTGGATTGCAGAGGCATCTGCAGTCACTTTGGCACTGGATTTTGATCTCCCCAGTGGAGACCCAGGCAGCAAAAACCACCCTGGCAGAGGTCCAAACTTTACCCATTCGAAAAGAAAAAAGAGGAACTCTGGAAAGATGTGAAAACATGCATTTATTTAGATAGATAGATAGATAGATAGATAGATAGATAGATAGATAGATAGATAGATAGATAGATAGATAGATAGATAGATCTTGCTAAAGTTATTTTCAAACAATGCTGTTTGCAATTACAACACGTTAATTTTTTTACATTTATTGCCATTTTACCGTGGACATTAGCTATACATTTTGTAGCTTCCAAAATGCCATGAAATTTAGAAATAAATAAACCAATCTCATTTCAAACTGCAATACTATGCACAATTCTAATCATACATAGCAGCATTAAGGAGAACTATGGGGTTAAGGCTTTTCCCCATAGTTCTCCTTAGGGTAACGGGAGGACACAAACTAGCATCCTCCCGTCACCCTAGGTTCAGTATACCGCGAGCTGTAGCTCGCGGTATACTGAGACGCCGCAGTATACCGCAAGCTGCTGCACGCGGTATACTGAGACGCCGCAGCTGAAGCGGATCTCGACAATTATGTCTGGATCACTTTAAACTTAAAGCGACACTAAATGAAAAAAGTAAATAATAAAAATAACTTCTGTAGCCGCCATCACCTTCTGTGATGTGGCTACTAAACATTTAGTGATAGGCAGGGCTGTAGTCAGCCTGGCTGGATTATAGTAGCAATTATCTGGTTAATTCCAGGTGTCTGGCACTGACTGTTCCCCCCCTGGGTGGAGTGTGACTCTGTCATATTTTGGGACAGCCAATGAGAGACACTGTAGTGTATGTACAGTACAGCAGCCAATCACTGGGTTAGCTCAACCAGTGGTGTATGCAGAGATAGGGTACATATACTGGAGTATCTGTCATGTGCTCAAACTAGCCGGGACCAGCCATGGATTAGGGCTGGATACTGTCCAGCTACCCCCCAGGCTAGGCCTGAGGGTGGGCATAGGCTTTTGTGAGGGAAATTTTTCCCTGGTGCCTCCAACATGGAGGAGGCCTGTGTTGCTGCCAGAAGAGGAGAACCAGAACAATGAGTGGCTCTTGAAGTTACCGGGAACTCAAATGACTTCAGGGGCATGTCTGGTGTCTCTCCTGCTGAGGATTTATGCTCGTCTGCTACTTCAGTCACCATCTGCTGTATCAGAAGTGGATCTACACTGAGATGCTTAAAAGGTCTGGTGAGTCTGGAGTCTGTCTGTTACACTCTAGAAGCTTAGGATCATCTCTCCCCATGATGAAGTAGTTTAATAAAAGTTATTCAGCAGTGTACTACTGGAGTGGACATCAGTTTGTGGGCACTAGAAGAAGGGCGGTTAAATGCTAGTGGGGGCAGCTGAAGATCATACCCTAGACAGACTAGTTGATAATGAACCAGGCATATGCCAGCGGCTCCTTCAGGGGTGAGCGCTACACTTCTATTATATAAATAATAAATGGCTGTGTACCTTTTTTTTTTGCCATTGTTCAGCTCTAAATGCTCCAAAATCGGTTTTATTTTTCCTCCATTCACAACTTCCTGCCAGAGGGTGGCTACTTTTTTTCTCCATGATTCCCATGGGAGCTGAAAATTAGCCACCCTCTGTGCTGGTTCATGTGAAGGACTACAACATGCTGAGGGCGTGTCTTCTCAGTCTCCGCCCACAAATCCTCCCTTCTAGACTCTGCAAGGAGCTGGGATTTCTTAAGCTCTCCCACACTAATATATGGGGGTCTATTCACAAAGCTGCCAAAGGATCTAGTGGTAGCTTCGGCTGATCCTTCGGCTAGCTTCGACCCCAGGACCCCTTCGGTTCAGTAGAACCGAAGGGCTGCTGTACGGGCTATTCACTATAGCCCGTACAGTTCCCGAAGTTGGCCGAGGGGCTCAGTCGAGCCGAAGGCATATGCTTCGACTCGACTGAGCCGAGGTGGAAGCCGAAGCTGGCCGGCCAACAGCCTGCTACTGACTGCTGGGCGGAGCCATCCATCATCTCACCGCTGGCTCCGGCCACTTGCACAGACGGATCAGCATCCCTGGTTACAAGGTAACCAGGGATGCTCATCTCCAGACAGCCCAACTCTCCCGGACGCTCCGGGAGTCTCCCGCAATTAGATAGCGGCTCCCGGCCGCCTGGGAGAGAAACACTTTCTCCCAGAAAGTTTTACTCTGCTCGATCGAGCAGAGTAAACCTTTCCCTGCTCTGTTGTCTTTTTTTTGTTTTCTGACCTTGGAGCAGAACCGCCCGGCCAATAGAAAACAGTTGGGTGGAGCTAGCTGTCACTGTTAGCTCCGCCTAATCCTTTTCTATTCACTCACTGATGTTCGGTATCTATGAGAATAGGCCGAATAGCACCGAGTAGCCTGCCGGAGGTTCGGCTCAGCCGATCCAGATGTTGGATTGACTGAGTCGAACTCCTTCTGCACTTCGGTTTTGGCCTATCCGAAGTCAGCCGCAGCAAGCCGATGTACGGCTGATATTCACTCGGCTGCCTACGGTTTTGGAGAATGTTCATTGTGTAGATGTGTGTAAGGAGAAAAAAAGCTGAGGGCTTTGTGTCACTTTAAAGCTAATGTCCTAGTAGATCAAAAGGCTTACAACCTCATCTTTTATATTTTACCACTAAAATAACTTTAGTGTTTTTTCAATTGAAAATATGGGTTTGATAAACAGTTGTGCTAATATCATGCAACATAAAAAAAATGGAACAACCACCATTTAATTTTCCATGATCTCTGCTTTCAGTCAATTTTAATTTGTGAGGGGTTTACCTAATCTTCTGGCCTAAAATGGGCATTTTAATGTGCAAAAAGGTTTAAAAAAAACAGCACTGGTAGACAAAGGGTTAAGTAACACTTACAGGTCTTGTCCTTCCCTCAGACTGTGACTGGACAGTCAAAGGAGGAAAAAGCAGACTGAGCAGCTTGTCTCTATGTCACTTTGTACTCTCCTCCTACAAGAGAACAACTAATTGGCTACTTGTGTTGATTTTCCTTTTTTTTTAGCCTTAGCTCTGCTGTGCACAGACTGCAAGAGCCCCATGAAATAAAATGGAGGCAGATCCAATTTTTTATGTTGCATATTAGAGCAACTGTTTATCAAACCCATATTTTCAGTAAAAAAGCACTAAAGTTAATTGAAATGGTAAAATATAAACGATTAGGTTACATCAAGTAAATAGATACCAAACATGCCATGACTTGAAATTATGCACGCCCAGAAAATGGCAACAAACTTTGGCACCCAAAATTGTCAATAGGTGATGCTTTAATAGCCTCCATTTTAGAGTTAACCATGAATAATGACCCTGAACGTATTTGGAGGAGTGTGGAAGTGATCAGATCGCTGAAAAGAATCACTACTGACAGAAAACCCGACAGTCAACTTTTAAACTGTATAAACACTACTGGCTGCTATGTGTTTAAAGACCTGTGCTGCTGCTAATGTAAGCCTTACGTCAGTGGCAGCGAAAGGGTCAACTGCAGCACAGCTTTTTTTGGTGGTTTTTTTTTCATATCTCTATAGGTTGAACTCGATGGACATGTGTCCTTTTTCAACCTGACTAACTATGTAACTATGTAACTAGGTCTTCTGACCTGCCAAACAGGGTTGTGCTGCCCAGCAGAGCTATGTGAAACTCAGGACAGGATGGACAGAAATTGAAATCCTTTGACAAGTCAAACAGCTCCCATATATTTAATTTGTCTATTTACTAGTGTGCCTGGAGTTCATCCTTACCCCCACACTCTACTTGTGTCACTGTATAAAGACAGTTAAAAGAAATGTAAAATGTTCAAAATTCCCTTCATATCCTGTCTTGGACACACAAAAGAAAATTTGAGGAAATCTCTCTAAAGTAAAGGAAATCACGGTAGGTGCATTGTGTGATAGATAGCATGCATTAATTACACGGTACCATGTGAAAAACGCACTGCAGTGATGTAAATGGGCCCTCAAATTATCCAAGCATGAGCGCAAAAATCCTTTTTCTTTAAAGTGACATTAAAGGATACATTTTTTTCCCTCCCCCCTATGTTAATGTTAGCACTTACCTTAAATTATGTCTCTTAATCTGATCTTCTTCTTCTTTCCTGATGTTTTCATCTGTCCCTCCAGCGGTGCGACGGCTCTCCGATCCAGCACTGACTCCTCTCTGCTTGCAGGCACTTCTGATCCAGCGGTGTCTGCATGCGGGTGCACGCGTCCATAGACTTACCTTGCGTCTCTGCTCGTCTCCGAGAATCCGAACTGCGCATGCACCCACCCCAAGATGCTTTGCGGCCGCCCGAACAGTTTCGTTTTCTCGGGCGGGAGCGCGCAAAGAAAAAAAGGTAAGTTTAAACCGCTGTTATAGCGGGTTTTTAAAAAAAAAACTGTTTGCCTATATCTACTGCTTGATAGCAGTAGATATAGGCAAAGAAAATGGGAGGGTTTAGAACACCTTTAATTCTCCTTGTACGTGATTGGATATTCTTTGCAAAGTGATTTGTTTTGTTTTGCATTTTTTCACCTCTTTTACTAAAAAATTTACAGAAAATGAGAAGAAAAGTGGGGTTTTGAAAGCACCAAAGTGACAACTCCAGACAAAAAGATGTATACAAAATGTAAGTATTAGTATTAGTTTAAAAATAGGCTCAAAGCCAATTTGTAAAAGCAACTGGTTGGGTAGATAGGTCCCTATAAGCTCATTCCTTTTACAAAAGACCTTCCATTCACATGAAAACATGATTCACCATTTGATTTTGTAAATAAAAATGATCAGGGTTAATTCATCAAGTGTCCAAAATTCATAATATAAATAGAGGCCTGAAAACAATGCTCGGAGGGTTTAGGAGTGGAGCAAACTTTTTCTCCACTAACACTGCCCTACAAGCAGAGTATGACCACTTCATCTCACCGCTGGCTCCGGCCACTTGCACAGACGGATCAGCATCCCTGGTTACAAGGTAACCAGGGATGCTGATCTCCAGACAGCCCAACTCTCCCGGACGCTCCGGGAGTCTCCCGCAATTAGATAGCGGCTCCCGGCCGCCTGGGAGAGAAACACTTTCTCCCAGAAAGTTTTACTCTGCTCGATCGAGCAGAGTAAACCTTTCCCTGCTCTGTTGTCTTTTTTTTGTTTTCTGACCTTGGAGCAGAACCGCCCGGCCAATAGAAAACAGTTGGGTGGAGCTAGCTGTCACTGTTAGCTCCGCCTAATCCTTTTCTATTCACTCACTGATGTTCGGTATCTATGAGAATAGGCCGAATAGCACCGAGTAGCCTGCCGGAGGTTCGGCTCAGCCGATCCAGATGTTGGATTGACTGAGTCGAACTCCTTCTGCACTTCGGTTTTGGCCTATCCGAAGTCAGCCGCAGCAAGCCGATGTACGGCTGATATTCACTCGGCTGCCTACGGTTTTGGAGAATGTTCATTGTGTAGATGTGTGTAAGGAGAAAAAAAGCTGAGGGCTTTGTGTCACTTTAAAGCTAATGTCCTAGTAGATCAAAAGGCTTACAACCTCATCTTTTATATTTTACCACTAAAATAACTTTAGTGTTTTTTCAATTGAAAATATGGGTTTGATAAACAGTTGTGCTAATATCATGCAACATAAAAAAAATGGAACAACCACCATTTAATTTTCCATGATCTCTGCTTTCAGTCAATTTTAATTTGTGAGGGGTTTACCTAATCTTCTGGCCTAAAATGGGCATTTTAATGTGCAAAAAGGTTTAAAAAAAACAGCACTGGTAGACAAAGGGTTAAGTAACACTTACAGGTCTTGTCCTTCCCTCAGACTGTGACTGGACAGTCAAAGGAGGAAAAAGCAGACTGAGCAGCTTGTCTCTATGTCACTTTGTACTCTCCTCCTACAAGAGAACAACTAATTGGCTACTTGTGTTGATTTTCCTTTTTTTTTAGCCTTAGCTCTGCTGTGCACAGACTGCAAGAGCCCCATGAAATAAAATGGAGGCAGATCCAATTTTTTATGTTGCATATTAGAGCAACTGTTTATCAAACCCATATTTTCAGTAAAAAAGCACTAAAGTTAATTGAAATGGTAAAATATAAACGATTAGGTTACATCAAGTAAATAGATACCAAACATGCCATGACTTGAAATTATGCACGCCCAGAAAATGGCAACAAACTTTGGCACCCAAAATTGTCAATAGGTGATGCTTTAATAGCCTCCATTTTAGAGTTAACCATGAATAATGACCCTGAACGTATTTGGAGGAGTGTGGAAGTGATCAGATCGCTGAAAAGAATCACTACTGACAGAAAACCCGACAGTCAACTTTTAAACTGTATAAACACTACTGGCTGCTATGTGTTTAAAGACCTGTGCTGCTGCTAATGTAAGCCTTACGTCAGTGGCAGCGAAAGGGTCAACTGCAGCACAGCTTTTTTTGGTGGTTTTTTTTTCATATCTCTATAGGTTGAACTCGATGGACATGTGTCCTTTTTCAACCTGACTAACTATGTAACTATGTAACTAGGTCTTCTGACCTGCCAAACAGGGTTGTGCTGCCCAGCAGAGCTATGTGAAACTCAGGACAGGATGGACAGAAATTGAAATCCTTTGACAAGTCAAACAGCTCCCATATATTTAATTTGTCTATTTACTAGTGTGCCTGGAGTTCATCCTTACCCCCACACTCTACTTGTGTCACTGTATAAAGACAGTTAAAAGAAATGTAAAATGTTCAAAATTCCCTTCATATCCTGTCTTGGACACACAAAAGAAAATTTGAGGAAATCTCTCTAAAGTAAAGGAAATCACGGTAGGTGCATTGTGTGATAGATAGCATGCATTAATTACACGGTACCATGTGAAAAACGCACTGCAGTGATGTAAATGGGCCCTCAAATTATCCAAGCATGAGCGCAAAAATCCTTTTTCTTTAAAGTGACATTAAAGGATACATTTTTTTCCCTCCCCCCTATGTTAATGTTAGCACTTACCTTAAATTATGTCTCTTAATCTGATCTTCTTCTTCTTTCCTGATGTTTTCATCTGTCCCTCCAGCGGTGCGACGGCTCTCCGATCCAGCACTGACTCCTCTCTGCTTGCAGGCACTTCTGATCCAGCGGTGTCTGCATGCGGGTGCACGCGTCCATAGACTTACCTTGCGTCTCTGCTCGTCTCCGAGAATCCGAACTGCGCATGCACCCACCCCAAGATGCTTTGCGGCCGCCCGAACAGTTTCGTTTTCTCGGGCGGGAGCGCGCAAAGAAAAAAAGGTAAGTTTAAACCGCTGTTATAGCGGGTTTTTTAAAAAAAAACTGTTTGCCTATATCTACTGCTTGATAGCAGTAGATATAGGCAAAGAAAATGGGAGGGTTTAGAACACCTTTAATTCTCCTTGTACGTGATTGGATATTCTTTGCAAAGTGATTTGTTTTGTTTTGCATTTTTTCACCTCTTTTACTAAAAAATTTACAGAAAATGAGAAGAAAAGTGGGGTTTTGAAAGCACCAAAGTGACAACTCCAGACAAAAAGATGTATAAAAAATGTATTTATTAGTATTAGTTTAAAAATAGGCTCAAAGCCAATTTGTAAAAGCAACTGGTTGGGTAGATAGGTCCCTATAAGCTCATTCCTTTTACAAAAGACCTTCCATTCACATGAAAACATGATTCACCATTTGATTTTGTAAATAAAAATGATCAGGGTTAACTCATCAAGTGTCCAAAATTCATAATATAAATAGAGGCCTGAAAACAATGCTCGGAGGGTTTAGGAGTGGGGCAAACTTTTTCTCCACTAACACTGCCCTACAAGCAGAGTATGACCACTATAGCAAACCATGATTCAGATATTCAAATATACAAAATTATATAATTGTTAAACATGATCTGAGTACAGTACAAAATTCATAATTCAGTTTAAATCCTGTGAATTCCCATCATAATGCCACTAGCATAAGTGGTGATCATGTGATCAGAGGTAATTACTGTTGGAAGGGTATAGAAAGTAGGAAGACGAGGGAATTTTATATCGAGGTAGTCCAGTGTTTGTTTATTAATTAAATAATTTTGATATGCCCGGTAGATAATTGTTTGCTATTCTGTTTGGTAAGTTTTTATTTTGATCTCGTCTATCTTTTTATACCATTCCGGGTTGCACAGAATTTTGTGGCACATTAGTTTGTATTGAGTTCTGTTTTATAATACTAGACATGTGCGATTCGTTTCGTTCCGAATCGAAATTCGGACAAATTTTCGGAAATTCGGACATTCGGATGTATCCGAATTCCGAATTACAGACATAACGAATGCATACGAATCCGAATTTCCATTTCCGAAATTCGGTAGCGTTAGTACGAACGTTCGTTTCGTTTTCTGTTCTTATTCGTTTCTTATTCTTTCGTTCGTTGGAGCAAAGTGACATTAGAGAAGGAGAAAAAAAAATTTTCCCCCTCAAATGTCACTTTTGCTGCAAACGAACGAAACGAATAAGAAACGAATAAGAAACGAATAAGAACAGAAAACGAAACGAACGTTCGTACTAACGCTACCGAATTTCGTCCGAATCCGAATTCCGAATCCGAATTGACTTTCACACCCGAATCCTGAAAAACGAAATAACACATATCCGAATTTAAAACGAAACGAAACTAATTTTTTGGCAGTGCACATGTCTATATAATAATATATTCCCCCCTTTGTCAGAGGGCTTGATGACAATGTCTTCCATTATGGATAGACTTTCTAGGGCCTCCCTAAGAGGTCTGGGTAGATTTGTTTCCGGGGAGGAGTTGGGCAACATTTCAATATCTTTAATGGTACTTTGGAGAAATGCCCAGATGTGGGTGTTAGACTGTATAGCTGGGAATTTAGATGACTAAATTACTTTTTATGAGGGGGTAAGTAGAGATATGGATGGAAGCCGGTAGATGTGGTATATCTGGATTTCTCAAAGGCTTTTGATACGTTACCTTGAATGTTGTGGGTTGGATAGATGTTTCCCCCTCAATTTGGGTGTCCTCACAAGGTATGATGTCTACGGTGTTACCCTCCTCTAGCAGTTGCATAAGATCTCTTAATGCTCTAAAGTCCTGCATGGTGTAACCTTCCCATCTAGATTGTTCCATTTTTAGTTGGTTGTTTTGGGTGGTATTTCTGTCATACATAACTTTGAACATTACATTTCTTGCGAACATATGTAAATCCTTGACTTCTTCGAAGTGTTTGAAATTGTCCATGGGGCAAAAGCTTAGGCCTAGTTTTAGTACCTGCAGCTGTGATTCGTCTAGGGGATAGCCTGATAGATTAATCACTTCCAATTTGTTCTCACTAGGAAGGGATCCAAATTTCCCGTCTTCCTGTTGTCCGGTGTCGTGACCCCTAGAAAATTAACCGACGTGGTACCTGGGTGTGTTGTGTCTAAAGAAAGCGAATGATGATCCTTATGATTACGTGACTCTTCGTGACGTGCTGTGAAAGGTATCATTGGGGTATTATCAACCCCTTGTGTATACGGACGTGATAGAGGTGTGTGGGCCGAAGCCCTTAATGTAGATGGGGGGGGGGGGGTTTGGGGGAGAAAAAATT
>NW_017308093.1:6134-7557 GCF_000935625.1 Nanorana parkeri | reverse complement strand
GCAAAGACCTTATTGTGAGTGGGGGGGGGGGGTTCTGAGGAAGAAAAATTGTCCTCTTGCCCTTTATGTGTTTTTCCTAATCGTGACAGTTGTTGAGTAGGTGAAAGTGCTTTACGTTTTGGGGTTTCTATGTCGCTACGTGAGCCTCCCCCCTTATTTTTTCTACATGGAAAGTGAGGTCCCTGTGTTCTATGTTGTTGTTTGTTTTTTGATGAACAGGAAGAAAAAGATGAGGAGTCTGAATCAAATCCCCCTTCCCAGTCCGAAGGATGCGGTGGGTGGTCCGATCTAAATCGAGTGTTTGGTTGCTTGGTCCACTTATAGGCCTGGCCTGAAGTATAGGAAAGTTTGTCTCTTTGAAATTTTTTGTCTTTTGTTTGTGACCAAGTCCTTACTAAAGGTTTCAATGTGGTCACGTAAGTCCTTGTCTTGTTTTGTAAATGAGGGGAGATTTTTCTCGATCACGGTAGAAGCCGCAAACAAGGATTTAATCTCTCCCTCCAGGCCATTGAGTTCGGAATTATAATAATCAATCAATAGTTGGACCATTTTTAGTGAGCATGCCTGCAGGTTTGCTTCCCACAGTTCCTTCAGTTTGTCATTGATATGTCTAATTTAGGGAAATATTTGTATGCGTAAGCCCCATGGAACAATTTCCTCAGAAATGTAACGCTCAAAGAATTTCTTATGCCAAAAGATGGCTGATCTTCTTTCTAACAATCTTCTAAGTTTAAGAAAGAATATGTTGCCGTCACATTCTTGTGTGGTCTGGTCATAGTGCGTTTCTTGTATTTTGGACATGATGCCATCCCATGATTGGAGCCAATAGTCGGCCATAATTGAAAAAATAACAAGAAAACAAGCTTTTTCAGAGCAATTTAAAGCTTAAGTATGGATGTTGTCAGTCTCCAGAGCCAGGTCAGGGAAAAAATGGTGTTAGCCACCTGGGTTTCTATATTGTAGAGAAGTTTTGGCCTGGATCTGGATACTAGGTGCCACACCCCTGGTAATGGTTTACAGAAAATGAGAAGAAAAGTGGGGTTTTGAAAGCACCAAAGTGACAACTCCAGACAAAAAGATGTATAAAAAATGTATTTATTAGTATTAGTTTAAAAATAGGCTCAAAGCCAATTTGTAAAAGCCCCCCTCTATATGCTGAGATTTGCTACTACATATGTATATACTGTGGATATATGACCATGCCTCCTCTGTTCGTTTTATTTTACTTTAGGCTTTACTATAGGTACTACTAAAGGTATGCTTACCTTTCACCTCCTGCTCAATATCGGGTTATTAGACTCCCACTGTGGCTCTCTGGCCCACTGGGGAGGACCACATTGGGCTCGTTGCCCAGATGGGCCCATTGGGGAACACATACATACACCTAGTAATAATCAAAAATCACTGCGCTGGGAATGAGTGA
>NW_017308093.1:1732-2346 GCF_000935625.1 Nanorana parkeri | reverse complement strand
TACAGCGGCCCGTCCAGGAAAACGTAGAGCGTGCCCAGCCTTGCATGTCTGCCTTAACCCTTTGTAGTAATGGGGGGAAATTGAGGTTGTAAGTGTCCGATAGGTTTCGGGGAAGTTTTATCCCCAGATATTGGATTGCTGTGGAGGACCACTGATATGGGAAATCCCGTTGCAGGCGTGTCAGTGACTGGGGGGGGATAGTCAGGTTTAGTGCCTCCGACTTCTGGTTGTTAATGTGGTAGTTCGACAAGTCCCCATATTGCTTAAGGGCCTGGAGTAGGTTAGGTATGGAAGTGTCTGGAGCCGATACGAAAAAAAGGAGGTCATCCGCGTATGCCGCTATTTTATGGGCCTGGCCCCCCACCTCAATACCATGGATGTCAGGGTTTGCTCTAATGGTGCGGAGCAGGGGTTCAAGGGTAAGAATAAAAATGAGGGGTGAGAGTGGGCATCCCTGTCTGGTACCATTAGATATGGTGAACGCAGATGAAAGTGTCCCGTTAACGCAGACCCTGGCTGACGGGTGGGAATATAGTGCTAATACCCACGCTAGCATGTTCTGACCTAGCCCAATGTGTTCCAGCGTGAGACGGAGAAAGGACCAGTCGACCCTG
>NW_017308093.1:0-433 GCF_000935625.1 Nanorana parkeri | reverse complement strand
TCATCCATCCGCACCAGCACTCGTTCCAGAAATGCCACTTGACCCTGATTTGGGGCATAGATATTGACTAGGGTAATCCTCTGATCCCCCAGCGTGCCTTTGACCATAAGCAGGCGGCCCTCCTCCCCCGCGGACATCTCCCCAAGCTGCCAGGGCACCGACCGGTTAAAAAGAATGCTCACACCTCTAGATTTTTTATCAGGGGAGTAGCTATGGTAAGAGATTGGGTAGTGGCGGTCTCGGAGGGATGGAGCCCTACCCTCGGCAAAATGCGTCTCCTGGAGGAAACCCACCTGTATTTTCTGTCTGTAGAGATCCGTGAGCACCATCCTCCGTTTCTCAGGCACGTTGAGGCCCCTAACATTTAGAGATAAAAGTTTGAGGTTATTCATGTCGGACATCTGAGCGAGGTATATAACCGGAAGAGAGGGGG
>NW_017308092.1:275828-287502 GCF_000935625.1 Nanorana parkeri | reverse complement strand
CACACACATCCTCACTCACTCATGGGCTAGCCACACCCCCCTCAATCCCTCCAGTTTCACTTCTCTATTATCGTTTTTTGAGGTTTCGCGCGCGCAAGCAATTTTAAGGCTTGACATGTTTGGCGTCTTTTTACGTAAATACCACCAAAAGAAAGCTCTATCTGTCCCCAAAAAAGGGTATAAAATTAATTTCAGTACAGCGCTGCATGACGGAATAAATGTCAGTCAAAGTACCGCAGCGCTGAATACTGAAAAATGGCCTGGATGGGAAGGGGGTTTAACACCGCGGATGTCAACTGGTTAAAAAAGAACAAATATTTTTTTTGGGGAGTGTGAAAGTGAGAATGTCCGAGTGTGCGAAAATGTGTCTGCGGTTGTGTATCTGTCAGTGTTTTTGAGGGTCACACTAGTACAGTGCATTAATCGCACAGTCCCGTGAGATTAATGAATCTTACCATGCAATCAAACCTAACATGCATTCTGGTGTGGGAGGTGTGTTGCATTGCCATTCATTTGAATGGCACCCCAAACGCACCTCCCACCCACAGTTCAATCGCCCGCACTTGAACACGCGGTACGGCAGTGTTCCAGTGCGGTGTGACTTGGGTCACTACTTAATGACCAAGGACAAATGTGGGTCCTGAGGTTACACAGGTTAAGAACCACTGTATTATAGTATCAGTGAGTCCACTGAGGTAACCACATGTTATATACACAAGTAAGCTTGTTTGTTTTGTGGTACGGCCTCACTTTTACCTCGTCTAAAATCCTGCTGAAATATTTTTTAACTAGTGAGGGACCAGCGGCAGACTTGCATAAACCCTCCAATTGTGCATAGGTACATTTTTTTTCCACAAGTAATCAATTTCTAACAAATTATATGAATTAATATAGTGGGAAAACAAGCCATCCCCTGCATCAGAATCCATCTCAAGAGTGGCGCTCATCTCCATGTCAAGCATCATACTCTAAGCCTAAACAGGTTGGTTTGCTTTTTTCCTACACCTGAATTTCCTGGGGAATTTACTTTTAAGTGCCATTTAAAATGCACATAACAAATTCACACAGGAGTGCACTACCAAGGGTCCTATCTTAGCAAGTTTAACATTACTTCAATGTATTCAATAAGAAACGTGTAGAGAAGTATTGTATAAAGACACGGTCCTGTCAGTCTTCAGTTTCAATCTACCTCAGCTCAGGGCTCAGATTAAAAAGGGTAATGTCTGACTACATATTTTACAAGATAGTTATTTAAGCAGTAGAAACATACAGAGATCTATTATTTAAAATTGCTAACACAGGATTGCTTTGGCATTTTATATAACATATTTTGTTTCATAGCTCTTAAAATCCTGCATTCAACATTGTTTGCAGAACTGTTAATCACTAAGTTTCAAAATGGTTTCATTTAAATTCTTATATTTAATATCCAATTCTTAATATGGCATTTATCTTGTTGCAGATGGAGCTGCATCCTGGTACAGGTGTGTATTTGTCTGTATCACAGTGGACTGCCGCACATCAATGTGGTACAGCGTCTGCATTTGTTAGAGCAGTTCTTGTGTGTTTATTTGACACAGAAACATTACTGAAAAGTAATTTCAAAGGTGGTGCCTCCAAGCGTCTGACAGATGGAGAGACACGGGTGCAGTTAGACCCTGTGAAAACATCAGCTCTGACAGGTAGACCGTGAACCATTATGACTGTTACTATGTTGACTGTTCAATTCATACTGATTTTTAAAGGTCTACAATATTTTGATGTTTTTATGCATGCCTAATATTGTTAGTACGGATGCACAAATACCGGGAGCCCAAGCGAGACCTCACAGCCCAGCATAGGGCTGTAGAGCTCGCCACTAGCCCTGCATAGAGCTCGCACAACTACCCGAGAGCCACACAGCCCACCATTTACTCTGCAGAGCCTGCATAGCCACCCGAGAGTCGACACAGCTCACCACAGAACCTGCAAAGCCCATCTGAGTCTACACAGCCCACCATACAACCTGCACAACTTCTCATTGGTCAGCATGGCCACCTGACCGTGCTGACAAATGAGTGCTTGCAATTTACGAGCAAAAGTCAAAATCAGGGCTGCACTGTATGTGGTACAGATAGTACATCCATACCAGTAGAGAGGACAGTTCACCGAAAGGTATTAGCACTGGGGAAGGGGGGATGGGGAGAAGGGCCAGATTTGAACCGGTTTTTCAATTTACCCAAATGCCTTAAAAAAAGTGTAGTTATCCTTAAATGCGTATTATGCGTGTTAGAGAACACTGCTTAATCAAATCAAGATGCCGGGGTGGTGAGGTTGGTTTTATTTTTTAAACTTTTATTGTTTTTACTTTAACACTTTTTTAATTTTATTTTTTACCTTTGCTTTTAATCTGATTATTGTTTAGTTTATTTTTTATTCACTGAACTTTATTGCTATCATACAGAGGCTAACAAGCCCCTATATGATAGTGTTTGGATTTGACAGGTTCTCTTTATAGAACCTGCCCTCCAACACAGAACATCGAGCTCATTACTGAGCTTAATCTTCTGTATAGTTTGCGACAGCTGAGTAGGTGGTGCTGTGAGCACAGCACTTCCTTCTCACTGATCACAGAGAGCAGAAAGGAGAACAGACATTCTCCGCTCTCCCCCCCGCTCTCCATCCAGAAATGTTTGCCATGCTCCAGGGTCCTCCAGAAGAGCGTAGACCTCGAAAACCACAAATGAGAATATCGTTGGCTGCTGCTTGCTAAACATTAAGCCCTGCTAGCCTGCAGCAGGGCTGAATGTAGAAAAAACAACCTGATGTTGGACGGTAGAAATTCCACACCCTTGCTCCTGATCCCTGCACAGCCCACTAAGATCCCACAGAGCCCTCCAGAGACCTAGCCTCGGCTATCAGACAGGCACCCTGGAGCAACACCCAGACAGGCACCCTGGAGTATGTAGCTTCATATTAATGTATAATGCATTGCTGGGATTTGTAGTCTCCCTACAGCTTGGAGTCAGTGGCAGAACTACTAGTGGTGCAACATTTGCAGCTAGGACTGGGCCCTGGTGCTCCATCACTGTCCTAAAATAGTCTGCATTATTTAAAAAAAATAAAAATATTGGTAATTGGCATCGTAAAGTATCTGTACTCGTAATTGGTCTGGAACAAATGGTACCGGTGCATCCCTAATTGTTACTTTACTCTTGCATCTGTTACAGGGCTTTTGGTTCACAAGGAACATCTAATAATAAGTTTAATATTTTCCATTTACTTTTTAAAGCTGCAACTTTTGAAAAGTTTCCCGGGACTTCAAAAGGAGTCATACGCGATGCTGTTAACAGGAAAATTGCAGAATTAAAATATCGCCTGAAGTCAAGACCTCAGCAGATTCACAGAAATAAGTTTTATAATGCAATAAACCACAGTTTTAAAAATGTTGACCCTCTTAGTGTTGTACAAGAGTTTTTCTATTGTATTTTTAAATGATAATAAGATAATAGATTTGTGCATTGTACTGTTTGTTTTCTTCATCCAGAAAATGTTTTGGAATTGAATATTATACATTTTTTAACATAGTTTTTAAAATATATTTTCAATGCATTTGAAATATAATCCACTATCAGAAATAGATGATTTTATAGGCCCATGATATATAAAATACATTAGAAATGCATTTCAGAATATAATAGTAAAGTTTTTTTTTTTTTATTTCTCCGGCACATATTTTGCATTCAGAAGTACATTTAACATAATATTCCAGAACATATTCACAGCATATTTCACAATGCATTCCAAAATACATTTTTAAATATATTTATGGCAACAGTAATATATTACTAAATGCATTTATAAATGCATGTAATATATATTCTAGAATATATTCACAGCATATTTCACAATGCATTCCAAAATACATTTTTAAATATATTTCAGCATGCATTGGGTCTTGTATTGAATAATATATTCACGAATATATTGCAATATATTTTTGAAATATATTGAATATGGCCAAAATTGTAGTATTTCAAATATGTCAAAATATTTGAGAAAAATATATTAAGAATGTTTTTTAAAAATATATTTTTGTTCCATGTGGGATATTTCCATATCTTAAGCTCTAGCTCTATATTTCTCAATCTCTATATTAATCTCTATTTCTCTTTCTCAATCTCTAACTCAATATTTCTCCATCTCAATCTCTTTCTATTTCTCTATCGCTCTGACTCTATCTCTCAATCTCTTTTTCTATATTTCCTTATCTCTATTTCTCTCTCAATCTCTAACTCAATATTTCTTGATCTTAATGTTTATTTCTATATACCTCCTAACTCGTCTATATATAGATCTCTATCTCGATTTAGATCTCTATCTCGATTTAGATCTCTATCTCGATTTAGATCTCTATCTCGATTTAGATCTCTATCTCGATTTAGATCTCTATCTCGATTTAGATCTCTATCTCGATTTAGATCTCTATCTCGATTTAGATCTCTATCTCGATTTAGATCTCTATCTCGATTTAGATCTCTATCTCGATTTAGATCTCTATCTCGATTTAGATCTCTATCTCGATTTAGATCTCTATCTCGATTTAGATCTCTATCTCGATTTAGATCTCTATCTCGATTTAGATCTCTATCTCGATTTAGATCTCTATCTCGATTTAGATCTCTATCTCGATTTAGATCTCTATCTCGATTTAGATCTCTATCTCGATTTAGATCTCTATCTCGATTTAGATCTCTATCTCGATTTAGATCTCTATCTCGATTTAGATCTCTATCTCGATTTAGATCTCTATCTCGATTTAGATCTCTATCTCGATTTAGATCTCTATCTCGATTTAGATCTCTATCTCGATTTAGATCTCTATCTCGATTTAGATCTCTATCTCGATTTAGATCTCTATCTCGATTTAGATCTCTATCTCGATTTAGATCTCTATCTCGATTTAGATCTCTATCTCGATTTAGATCTCTATCTCGATTTAGATCTCTCTGAATCTTATATATCTTACAACCGATGCACACTGTAACAGGTGCACTGCGGAGATGGGACACAAACTAGCGTTCTTCCATGACCCAAAGCTCAGTATACCGTGAGCTGAGATGCCGCAGCCGGAACGGATCCAGACATTGCTGTCGAGATCCACCCTGCTGCGGGATTGACAGCTGGCTCTGCCTATCTAGAGGCAGAGCAAGCTGTTCCCGCCCCCTGCCCCGTCCGTCAGCACTGGAGGATCGGAGAGGGGGGAGTCCCTGCAGGGAGCCGTGAGTGACAGTCAAGGCTCTCTGCAGGGATAGATCGAGAAATGAGCGAGCGGCGGTATGTGTTCGCTCACTTCCCGATCTATTGAGCCGACCTGTGACAGATTAATTGTCACAAGTCGGCTCAGATTATGAGGATGAGTGAAAATCACTCGCCTCATAATTCTCCTTTTTGATGCTAAAACTTTTAGTTCCACAACCATCACCACAATGCAGCCCTAGGTGTTGAAGAACTCTCCTCTCTCACTACAAATGCTCTGTTGCCCTCCCCCACTAATCCAACACTCTACCAATACCTGCTGCTTGGGACCAGGAGATAGGGAGAGTGAATAAAAAAAATAAAAAAAAGCACATGCTGCAGGCAGCTTACAATTTCCGGGGCCCCCCCCCCCCCCCCATCTCTCCCCACTTTGCCTCCTCCTGATCGTAATAAGCTGCCTGTAGCATGTGTAACACATGGTTCAGGCAGCTTACGATCGGGAGGAGGCAGAGTGAGGAGAGATGAAAAACAAACAAACATACACATGGTGCTGAGGCAGCATACGATCAGGAGGAGGCAGGGTTAACACTTACCTAATCAGTCCAAGATGAGAAGCACACTCCACAGATCCAGATAGCAGCAGTGCATTCACAGTGAATGAAGCTCACTCAGGCACTGTACGGAGAGAGTCGCACACGTGATACAGGCAGCATGCTCAGCTGACCAGACACCAGAGAGAAGCTAGGGGCGGGGCCGAGCTTACCAAACCCTGTAGCCCCATCTATGCTGCAGCCTCACAGGAAGCATGCGCACCAGGGAGAAGGTAGGGGCGTGAACGAGCTTACAACGTCCAAAGCCCGGAGCTCCATCCATGCTACAATTTTTTCCGCCCTCACCCCTTGGGCGCCCTCAAGCGGCCGCTTGCCTTGCCCTACAGTAGCACCGGGCCTGCATTGGGGACAGAATTTAGTAGATATAGGCCGAATACTTTTTAAGGCCTAAAAAAATCTCGACACTAGCGGCTCTTCTGCTAGGGCAATTTGTAGGTAGACACAGAGCTACCACTTGGACCATGAGAGTGCTAAAAGCTAATCCCATATCTGCTCCATCTTGCAGATACTCTAGTATAGAAGGAATGTCTGCAGTTCTGTTTCTTATTGTAGACCACGAACCCAACTTTTTCATATATGGCTCTAGTCACTGGTTTTCGGTTATGGAGTAAGGTCTGTATGACTCTATTGGATAACCTTCTAGACTTCAGTACATCTTCAGATACCATGCTGTTAGTTTCAAGGTTGCTACTTCGGGATAAAGAATCGGTCCTTGTGACAGGAGATCGTGACAGGAGATCTTTCCTGTCCGGAAGGGACCAGGGCAGCAATACTGCCAGAGATAGTAGAAGAGTAAACCATGCCCTTTTGGGCCAGTAAGGGGCAATCAAAATCATCTCTGTACTCTCCATCAAAAACTTTTGTAGAACCTTTGGTATTAGATGAATTGGAGGGAATGCATAACAAAGTTTGCATTTCCAGGGATTTGACAGTGCATCTGTGGCTAAGGCATTGTCTAAAGGGTTCAGAGAATAAGTGTTATACTTTCGTGTTGCTCCCCGAAGCAAACAAATCTATCCCTGGTTTTCCCCATTGTTATACTACGAGATTGAATACTTACCGATTCAGACTCCATTCCTCTTGCAATATTCTTTGGCGACTTACAAAGTCTGCAACATTGTTCAGTGAACCTCTGAGCAGTGCCGATGCAAGGATTTCTGCCTACACAGGCGAAGGTGCATTTTTCCCCCCCCCCCCCGGCACCCTCCAAAACTAATAGGAGATCTATGATATCCATGTCACCGGTCAAACCAATTATCTCAGAAGCATTTAGAAAAAAGGAAGACCATCAGCTACTAGTGCTGTATATGTGAAGCCACAAGCAATGACACCCCAAATAGTTTACTTTGGAGCTCCCCAATACAAAGACACCCCTCAAAGTGTACCACTCCAAAAAGCATAACAAAGATGTCCATGATACAGCTCACACTAAACTTATCTAGAGTTTGGGAAAAGAATGACCATCATCTTCTGAATCCCTATATGTAAAGCCACAGGCATTGACACCCCACCTCTATCACCATGGAGCACCCCAATACAAAGACACCCAACCCCATAGATCTTCACTAGATAGCATAACAGCACTGACCGCCAATGTAACGAAAGTATTCGCACTGACCGCCAACGTAACGGAGTAATTCTTACTGACGGCCAATGTAAAAGGTATTCACACTGACCGCCCTTGTAATGGAGGTATATACACGGACGGCAAATGTAACGAAAGTATTCGCCCTTACCGCCAATGTAACGGAGTCATTCTTACTGACCGCCAATGTAACAAAGGTATTCACACTGACCGCCCTTGTAATGGAGGTATATACACGGACAGGCAAATGTAACGAAAGTATTCGCCCTGACCGCCAATGTAATGGAGGTATATACACTGAACGCTAATGTAAAGGGGCTATATACACTGACCGCCAATGTAACAAAAGTATTCACACTGACCGCCAATGTAACGGAGGTCTATACACTGACCGCCAATGTAGTGGAGCTATATACACTGACCGCCAATGTAACGAAAGTATTCGCCCTGACCACCAATGTAACTAAAGTATTCTTACTGACCGCCAATGTAAGGGAGTCATTCTTACTAACCGCCAATGTAAGGGAGTCATTCTTACTGACCGCCAATGTAACGAAAGTATTCACAATGGCCGCTAATGTAACAAAGGTATTCACAATGACCGCCAATGTAACAAAAGTGTTCACAAAGACGGCCAATGTAACAAAATTGTTCACAATGACCCTCTGACTATAGGAAACTGAAGCTCAGAGCCCCGTCCTTGTTGCTGCTCCTGTGTATGGAAGGGAGACGCTGTTTTTCCGCCCTCCCCCACCAGCACCCTCAAGCGGCCGCTTGTGTTGCCTGTGTGGTAGCGCCGACTCTGCCTCTGAGGTATGTTGCTGAGATTGAGGCTAGATTATTCTCTGCCCATTGAAAAAGGTCTTTTGCCAAGATTTGTAACGAAGCACTCCTTGTTCCCCTTGCCTGTTTAAGTATGCCACCGTCGTAACATTGTCCGACAGAACATGAGGATGATGGTTCTTCAATAGGCTCTGGAAGGAGAGGAGGGCATTGAGGACTGCCCTTACTCCCTCCAATTTGATAAAGCCCTGGCTTCTCTTTAGGTCCATTGTTCTTCAACAAACTGATCCTCCTGATGTGCACCCCATCCCCAGGTAAGGGGCATCTGTTGTAAGCTTTTTGAATACAGGGGGTGACCATAGAAGCCCTTTCGACAATTGGTTCTGGCACCTCCACCACCACAGATTTTGTTGTAGTTTCACCGGCACTCTTTTGTGTAGAGTATTTTGTGCTCGGTTCCATATCTTCAAGAGATGATTCTGTAGGTTTTTGATGGTAACAAGCCCATTGGACACCCAGGAAGGTTGAGGTCATCATCACATGATGAATCGAAGTGATACTGTCTGGTTTTGTTGTAATGTTGCTACTGCTTGCTGTATTTTCACAATTTTGTCCTGGGGAAGGAAAATTTTCCTCTCTGGATTTCAGGACACAACCCAAGAACATTAACTTCTGGGAAGGCTCTAGATTCGAGTTTTCTTTGCTCACTGTAGTGAAGTAATGTGGTGGGAAGTATAAATATATATCTACCCAAATATATATATTTATATTTATGTGCGTTGTGAAAATCCAGGCAACCTCAGTACTTTTCCAGAGAGTAGCGTTTAATCCGACAAAAGCAGATGAACGGAAACAGTCCAGACTAATAATAAAATACCTAGAACTCAGATGACAAAGGTTCCATGATTACCCACCCTATCTACCCAGCATACAGGTGAAACTCGAATAATTAGAATATCGTGCAAAGTTCATTTATTTCACTAATGCAATTTAAAAGGTGAAACTAATATATGAGATAGACTCATTACATGCAAAGCAATTACATTCAAGCCATGATTTGTCATAATTGTGATGATTATGGCTTACAGCTCATGAAAACCCCAAGAACCCCAAATCCACAATCTCAGAACATGAGAATATTAAATGCAATCAATAAAACAAGGATTGTACATAGAACAATATCGGACCTCTGAAAAGTATAAGCATGCATATGTACTCAGTACTTGGTTTGGGCCCCTTTTGCAGCAATTACTGCCATTACTTTTGCACGATATTCTAATTTCACCTGAATATCTCCAATCTATATATGCACCTCTGTGCCTCTCTTCATGACTCTGAAATTCTTTTCTTCTCTCTCTCCCACTTTCTCTCTTTTCCACACAATTTCAGTCTCATTCACTAAAATGTGGAAGAAGCTGATAGGTTGACCAGAGAAAAACCCTTGATCTTGTGGTTACCAAACAGATTCTTGATTCCCATCTACCCTGTAACAATTGCATCTCCTTTGAAATGCTTTCAGCTGTCATTTGCCCTATTGTTTGACACCAATTGCATTGTTTATATGTAATCACAAATACAAGACTCTGCTGGTGCCACCAAACATCTCATCAATCCCATTTACATATGCCTCTACCTTTTATTCATATTGTTTGTGGGGGAAGAGTTTGTTATTTACTTAAGCATACACCCGAAATATACCCCTAATATATCTACTTCAATCATAATTTACAACACTCGCCAACCATCCTAGGGTTTTTAACCAGTCCAGAGTAAATTCCAGGTCCTTCCTTTGTTTGTCGTGTGAAGGGGCTGAGATCAACATGCCGTCTAGGTATGGTATAATGCTGACCCTTTTGAAAAAATTCTTGGTGCCGATGAGAGACCAAACGGAAGGGCTTTGAACTGAAAATGTCGAATACACATCTCTGTTCTGACTGCCAGCCTTAGGTACACCCGTGATGATGGTTTTATTGGGACATGTAAATATGCATCTCTTAGATCAATTGTAGCTAGAAAGGCCTCTGACTGGAGAATATTTCTCACTGAAAATATGGAATCCATCTTGAATTTCTTGTACCGAATTGACATGTTCAACAACTTCAGGTTTAATATCAGCCGGAATTTTCCAGAGGGTTTCTGTACTACGAATACGTGTGAGTAACAACCTCTTCCTTTGTGACTGGAATAATTACATTCTGATCCACCAAATCCCCCAACAACCTGCATAGCGCATTGGCTCTTACTGGATCTTTGGGTAGATCTGTTAGAAAAAATTTGAGAAGGGGGGGATTGTCGAACTCTAGCTGGTAACCGTGTTCGACATTATTCAGAATGAAGCTGTTGGAGGTAACTCTTTTCCATTGTAGAAGAAATTCCCTCAGTCTTCCTCCCACTGGGAAATAACTGTCATTGTTGTTTGGGTTTTTGAGAAGGGGGTTAAACAATATACCCCCTCTTCCCTTACCTTTTTGTCCAAATCAATGCTTCGTAGGCCTCTCCTCTGTTTTCCTGCGGCTTGTTCTTTTGGCCACGAAAAAACTTCCTATTAAAAACCTTTTTCTTCTTTTCTGGAAAGGCATTTTTCGAATATGCGGTATGCTCTAATGCCGCATCTAAGTTTTTTTTTTTTAAATGGAGCTTAAGGCTGAAATAACAGCAAAGCCTAGCTCCACAAGTCATTACCCCCTAGCAACACCCCCAGATGCTTTTAAGACAGGGCCAACTGCACATAAAACAGAACTACAAGGAGTAAACGTAAAGGTTCCAACAGTGGAACAGGAACAAAGGTGTGAGGCCAAAACCCCTACAGCTAATTAAATAACATAAGTGAAGTTTCTCTTTACCTGATCAGAACTGATACCACTGGTGCCTGCAGTTTACCGACGTTGCCTCCTTCAACAACACAAGATGTGGGAAGCGCAGCGCTGAGTCCTTACTCAAGTGCGCTACATATGCCCAGGATTCCGGCATAGGCGCAGCTGTGACAGTCTGGAACCGGAAAGTGGCCAGCCAAAAGTCAGCACTTTCCCCTTGTGTGTGATAGGTTGGAACGCAATGCCCAATGCCTGTCCCCAGCCTAGCCTCTACCTGAAAAGATGCCTGGTGTCTCAGGTCTAGGAGAAATGCAGCACCTTGCGAAAAGATGGTCGCTGGACCCTCATTCTTTCAAGGGGGCTGTGGCCAGGGAAGTCCTGGATTAGCCTGGATAGGGCTGAGGAATGGACCCCAGAACACTCACCCGTCAGGAAGGTGTACCCGGGGCATAACTGAAAAAGGCTCTGCTTAACCCTGCCCCCTGGAGGAGCCTGCCTCCCCCATCCAGAGTGCCAGGTGATCCTTTCCATCTGAAGGAGGAATAACAAATACTCATCAGTTCGGGAGGACTTCCTTTTAAGATTTGGTGATGTGGTTCCTGTTCATGTTGGAGGAGGTGCTTTTCGCATGTACTGCCCTGCAA
>NW_017308092.1:253205-275800 GCF_000935625.1 Nanorana parkeri | reverse complement strand
GCGGGGGCAGGGAGATGGTGCCGTCAGATGAGCTGCGGAGGGCATCGTGGCAGCCAGTGCTGAGGTCCCCACCGCTGCGACCCGACATGAAATCCCTAAATTGGCGTTTACAAATGGCAGCTGTCACCTAAATTACCCATCAGGTGACAGCAGCTGCATGTAAACGCCTGCACACTGCATGTAAAGATATGCGATATGTTTACATTCAGTTAGGAATCAATCACTCTCCCTGGACGCATCGATTGTGCATTCAGGGAGTGTTTTCTAACCGCATGTAATCATATCACATTCCATTACATGCGGTGTGCAGGAGTTTACATGGAGCTGCTGTCACCTGATCATTAACTTGAATAGGTGACAGCTGTCACTTGTAAATGCCAGATTAGGGATTTCTGCTGCAGGAAAACGCACGTTTCTGATGCAGGAATCCCTAATCACACCTAAACCTACAGATATGAATTGTGTGTATATTGGTGTCTATACTACTTAAAAGGAGAACATTATTTTAAAGTATGAAATGTGGCAGACGGCCCCCATGAGAGAAAAAAATTTGTCGAGTGGCCCCCGAGATGGAAGAGGCGGGGGACAGAGACACTGACAGAGGAGACGGGAGGCGTCGCCGAAGAGGTCAGGCCATGCAAGGTAAGAGGAATGTGCTGGCAGAGCCCAGCATAGATTCTGCACAGCCAACCAAAAAGTCTCAGGTGTGCTGTGCAATACCCTTTGGTGGGCTCTGCAGGATCCGAGGGGGCTCTGCCGTCTGCAAAGCTCACCACAGATCCTGCAGAGCCCCCCTGAGATCCTGCAGGATCTCAGGGGGTCTTTGCAGGATCTGTGGGGGTCTTTGCTGGGCCTCAAGGGTGCTTTGCAAGATCTGTGGTGAGCTCTGCGAGGTCTATGGTGGGCAGAGCCCACCACAGATCCTGCACAGCCCCCTGAGACTGCAGGGTCTCGGGGGCTGTGCAGGATCTGTAAAATTCATCAACCGGGTCTCGGGGTTTTGCAGGATCTGTGTCGGGGTCTATGGTGTGCTCTGCAGGGTCTCAGGTGGGCTTAGCACCCTGAGACCCTGCAGAGACGACCAGAGATCCTTCACAGCCCACTTGAGACCCCACAGAGCCCACCACAGACCCTGCAGGAGTAAGGATGGGCTCGGGCGTGTTCAGTGCTCCATGTGCCGGGCCCACCGCAAAGCCGGCAGCGGACCAGGAAAATGTCTTACTACCTGTGATTGGCGCTGCACGCTGTCAGCTTCCTGGCGGGCTCGGCACGTGGAGCTGCGAACACGCCCGAGCCCATCCTTAATCAGGAGAAAAGTTCCAACTTCTGAGATCTCCAACTACCTGACTTACTTAGAAGTAAGAGGATTGGCCGAGAAGGCTGTACTGCACGTGGACCACCCGCTTCAGTTGGCCACCTGCAACTTCCTCCGTCCACTTCAGCTGCCATAGGCTAGGAATAAGACTGCAGGGCTACCATTGACAGAGAAAGAGCGGGTCCTGAAGTGAGGGCACAAGGAGGGAGCTGGGCATCATGCTGGACTGGAGGCGTCACCTGAGACTAGAAGCCCCAGCTCTGGCCTCTGCACTGTAAGTCACACCGCTGTCCTCTGCATCACACCCTGACCACTGCACTGTAGATCACACTGCTGACCTCTGCGTCACAGCGCTGCCCTCTGCGTCACACTGCTGTGCTCTGTGTTGCACCTCTGACTTCTGTACTCTGCATTACACCACTGACTTCTGCGTTGATTTGGCTGTGTTAGGTCCCGCACCGCAGCCTTCTGGGGAACCACGCGGTGCCTTCTTACCGGGCTTCCACCAGCTGCTTATCTTCCCCTTCTGAGACAATTTGCACGAGACTTCAGGCTGGTACCCTGGAGCAGAGCGGCAGCACAAAGTATGTACCAAATTCATATACTATTATTCTGCATTGCAGTAGTCCTATATAGCTGATGGTATTCTGCATTAGAGTGTAAGCTCCTCTGTACAGAGACTGATGTGACTTCTCTGTATAGCACTGCGGAATATGTCAGAGCTTTATAAATGTATAATAATAGTGTGTGACTGTGCGGGGGACATTAGAGTGTTAGCTACTTTAGTGCAGAGAATGCCAGGGGGGTTGGGGGGCCAGTGAGATCCGATTCTCTATAGCAATATGTCTGTGAAGGTTCATTCATCCAGGTCACATGGAAAAATACAGAAAAAATACTTTCTGTATTTTTCTTGAAGACGTTTCACTGGTCATCCAACCAGCTTTCTCAATTCAGAAATTTCTGAATTGAGAAAGCTGGTTGGATGACTAGTGAAATGTCTTCAAGTAAAATACAGAAAGTCCAGTTGCCTTGACTTATTTTTTACAGATATTCTCTATAGCAAGCTTCCTACATTGGTTTGTGTATTGGTTGTAGCAAGGCTTGTGTGTCAGCTGTAGTCCTCCAGTACTTACAAGTGGCTGGCCCTGCCCCTCGATTGCGCTTCTGTGTTTCGCTCCGCCCCATGTTGTGAGGGGTGGGGCCTGTTGGTGGTCACGTGATTGGGCTGCTCAGTCTAAAAGGCCCGGGCCTATTTTTAGTCCCAGTCCGGCCCTGGTTGCCACCTTTTCTTCAAGCAAAACCCGAACACTCGGCCGACGCGCAGACATTTTTTGGGGAAAATAAGTCGTAGCTTATTCATATGTAAATAGCGCCACCCATTCATATGTAAATATCACAGTTGAGACTGTTTTCAGTGGGGGGCCAGCAGCCCCTATCATAATTTTGGTTGCCCCTGTCTTGACATCTTGTGTCCGGGTTTCTGCTGCCATGAAACCCGAACACAGCATTCAAAACCTGGACTGTCCGGGTGAATCCTGGACAGGTGGCAACCCTAGACACACACGGAGGGACAGCTGTATTTTCCGGTGTGTGTGCTGTGCGGGGATCCGAATACAACAGGCGGCTGCCTGTCATCACTGTTAGCCTGGTGGAGGCGGAGCCAATATCCATCTCTGCAGGCAGCCAAAGACACAGCGACATCCTGGTATGTGGGTCAGCGTGAGTGAGGACCCGCTACTGTGACCCCTCCCCTCCACTGGCCACCAAGGAGAGGTGCTGCAGCCTGGATGTAGGTAAGGTTGGGGAGTCTGTGGGTGATGGCTGGCTTGGGGGGATTGGGGGACTGTAGCTGGGTGGTATTCAGCATTGCTGTATAATGGCTCTCTAATCGTGCGGCCGCTCACTCCTCAAGGGGTACTCGGGAGGCCCCAGCATGCAGCCCCCTAACATACCTGAATAGAGGGCCGCATCTGCCTGCTCCAGCCAGCCCGGATCGCCTCGGTATACCCTTGAGAAGCGAGCGGCTGCGCGATTAGAGAGCCGCATCTGTAGCGGTGCAGGTGGCAGAGAGGCGGTGGAGGGAGCCACTGCACCTGCGGCCGGGGGCTTCATTTAGCGCAGGGGGTTCAGTGACGGGATCTACTGCGGGCAAACTGGCTGGTGCGGCCACAGGAGAGCCCTCACTACCAACCAGAGCCCCCACTGACCACCAGGGTAAGGTGACCAGTTTTTTTAAATCCAGGAACATTTTTAAGGGCTCATTCACACTGGAATCGGCCGGCACGTACAGCTCCGTGCTGTGTGCACGGCCGTATCGGGCAGCTCCTGGGAAGGACAGGTGATGCGTGTGATTAGTACACAGCCCCCATTCTTCTCTATGGGACTACGCGGCCGTACGCCGCCCTGCGCTCACCCGTCCTGTACATCGGTGCGGGTGAGCGTACCCGTATGCTGACAGGATGGATCCTGTCTGCAGTCGAGCAAGGAAACATACACCAGTACGGGCGTGCTGGGCGGGTGAGCGTAGGGGGGTGTACGGCTGCATACACCCATAGAGAAGGACAGGGGCTGCATACTAATCATACGCAGCACCTGTCCTTCCCGGGAGCTGCCCGATACGGCTGTGCACACAGCACGGAGCTGTACGTACCGGCCGATTCCAGTGTGAATGAGCCCTACATGTCCCCAGGAACATAAAATAAAACATTTTTGTTTTTTAATACTCACCTGATGCCTGGATCCACCGACAAGTGCAGCCTCCCATCTCCCATGCTGTCAGAAACTGCATACAGCGTGTGCTGGTTACTACTTAAACCGCCGCGCTGTGTGCAGCTTCTGAGAAGATACGATATTATCGTAGCGGGAGCGATGCAAAATGCGCAGCCGCCTTCCCCGCTATGCTAATAGCGTTTCTTCTCAGAAGCTGCACACTGCGCGCCGGTTTAAGTAGTAACCAGCACACGCTGTATGCAGTTTCTGACAGCGTGGGAGACAGAAGGCTGAGCTTGTCTGGATCCAGGGATCTACTTAATTTTCTGGCAGTGCCCCTCCCGAGAATAGACTCTAGATCCGCCCCTGCCTGACACTTAATGTTTTTGGGGATTTTTTTTAAAGCCAGAATCAGAACCAGGTTAGAAATGCTTTTAATGCTGGATTTATTTTTCAAATTTAAGACCACTGTTCAAATCATCATTTACTCGGCTGGTGATTAGCATACACAAATATGGCCTTAAACATATGTATGGATGAATGTGCACACTTATATTGCTTGAGCGAATCAATCAGCCAGGGAAATTCAACATATTCAGGTAAGCATTAAGTCATATTTTATTTTATTTTTTAGGAATTTAAGAAAACATTACAAACTAGACAGAAATCAATAAAGAGTAAAAAAACCAAAACAAAAAAAAACCTGAAAGCACACTCTACTAATCACAGGAACTACATATGGTGTTAAAATTCAACAGTAAAGTAGCGAAAGTTCCAATAAGACCTTGTAAAGCTACTTAGTAAGGAGATAAGAAAAGCTGTAAGGCCAGTGACCAGCTAGGAAAACAATAACCATGATTACCTATATATGACCATGTAAGAAAATTCTATAAATTTACAGAAAAAAAAAGGAGTACAAATTGTATTGCTGCTATTTTTCCCAATACTTCACAGTAATCACTCACATCGGTGTTGTACACATGCACAAGAGTGTTAAAGGATATAAGCATGTTGCGTGAATGTCACAAAGGGTGCCGCATATTCATGCTTTGACAGATCAAAGGCTGTAAAATCGTAGACTGCGATCCATTCCTGTTGAAGCCAGGAACTTTGCACTCTGACCAAATGCCAAGCCTGTGGTAAGTGCACTGTGATCTGTGGAAGAACAATTAACATTTTTTTTTTTAATAGTCACTTAATATATAAAACCAAGCATTTGTATGTAATACGTCAGAAAACTATAAGCTTCATTCATGGATTGTTTTCCTACAAAATTTAGCAAATACATTTTACCTTTATTTCTTACACTTGTAACATGCACTAATGTTTTTTTCTGTGGGATAAACTTCAGGAAGTAACGAGAAATGGAGATAGGCAATGTTGGTAGAACCTTCCCCATGTTGTGGAAATGTTATTATATGGACTCAAGTGGACATTTTTATATTAGGATGTGTGTGTTCTATAGATTGTCATCTGTCTCCCTGTGTCGGATTTAACCAAGGATAGAAGGGGAAATCCTCTGCACACCTTGCACCAATCAAGGCCTATGAAGACAATGGTGCTTGTAGTGATGAACACGGATGGCACCGTGCAGACACAATATAGGAAAAGGAATCACCAGCACTCAGTAGAATAATCCAACATGTCCATTTATTGGACATAGACGTCACACAATCACAAGAGCCAACGTTTCGAGACCACGCAGGGTCTCTTCATCAGGGCATAAAGAGTGACCGACCAAGTTAACCAAGGGACGCTTTAGCAGAGCGTACTTGGGTTGAATCGGGACCAGCCGTAACACCGTCAGTATGAAAACCTTCTCATGGGCTTGGAGACGTGTTCACAGTGTATACTACGTGTATACTATACTACGCGTATATACACTGTATGTACATAGAGCAGGATACAGAACTTAATCCTGCTCTCTGCAACCTATATAAATTTAATCCTATCCTATTTAGTAGACTATGCTAATAGTGGAAGTTTTTTTTAATATTTAAAAATGCTGACAAGTAGGAGTTTTATGACAGAAGAGACTCTGTAGGTCTGCTTACCTGCCTCTCAGCATTTGTGTACACTGAGCTGTGCATGCACAGCTCAGTACACAGTCTCAGCAAGGTCCTGTGTCCAAATGAAGTATCTCTCAGCATAAAGCGGACAATAGTCTGCTATATGCTGAGTTTTGGGTCACGGGAGGACACAGTATATGTCCTCCTTTGACACTGAGAACTATGGAAAAAAAAAAATTGCTTCATAGTTCTCCTTTAACCCTTTTGCTGCCAAGCCCTCCGGAACATTTTTCAAATCAGCTTAGCAATGATGCAATGTGGGTCTGGGACACCCACACTTCGGGCAGATGGATGTTGTTGATCTCCCTGGAGCGGGCATGTCTCCGTTGTCCGGAGGCCGAAAGAACGGAACATAGGCTCTGTGAAGGATCTTGAACTGGGTCTCCCTCCACACTTCATTAGGAGTTATAGTCCTGATTGTGTTATAGCCTCTGAGGATTTTATCCAGCATATCTGGGTCATCAAAGTCCCTTGCCCAGTCTCGCACATTTGAGGAAAGAGGATTGAGAAATAGCGTCTGGAGCCTGGGGTACGTTGTCGAAACGGAGTATGATCTGATCTAATGAGAATGTCCAGAAAGGACTAAGAGAAGAATTTCTTGGGTGTACCCCCATACTCCTTCCAGGCTCATTTAAGTTGTAAGAAGTGCAGGAAATCTGCTCCTGGTAAGTTAAATTGTAGACATAGCTCCTGAAAGGAGAGAGACTGACCGGTGCGTGGATGGAATAATTGTCGCCAGTTAAATAACCCTTTGTCTCTCCATTTATGGAAAGCAGCATAATCAACACCTTGTGAGAACATAGGGTTACCTAAGAACGGGTTGTGGACCGACACATACGGAGACATTTGCAGTGCCTTCCATGTTTCTCGCCATGCAATGATGGTGTCCCTGTATAAAGTATTTTGTCGAATGCCTGGTGCAACTAGTTCCCCTTCCAGGTCCGTATTTGAGTACATAGAGCTACCTGACAACCAATCCAGTGCATGTCTGAGCAAACACGCAATGTTGTACAATTTAATATTCGGGAAGTTAGCACCCCCCTCGCTCTTCGGCAACCACAGTTTCCTATGTGATATATCCTTGGCCGTTTAGACTGCCAGACGAATTGCGACATCGCTCTCATAAGTCTTTTAATGTCGCCACTCTTCAGTAGAAGAGGAAGGTTTTGCATGGGGTACAGGAGTCTGGCAAAGCTAATCACTTTTAGCAGGTGTATTCTCCCGAAGAGCGAAAGGGGGAGATTCCCCCACATTTCTAGTTCTTTGATTATCCTGTCAATTAAGAGGGGGTAATTCAGATAGTATAAAGAGGATGGCGTTTTCCTCCTCCCCCACCCAAGTTTTACGCATTCTATGGAAGTCATCCTTCCTCAAGTTTGTCTCTTGCAACGTCTGCGCGCAGTCTGCGGAGCTGAAACAGAACTTAATTACGTTTTTGGGGGGAGCGTAGGCCTTTAACATTCCATGAGATTACTTTTATGTTCTAGCAGGTGTCTGGCGTCTAATTCGCTGATCAATAAACTCACTAGAGGCTGCTCGGACAGTAGATGCTGTAAGGCCCCCAGAGTCCCGCCCGGTCACCGTCCAGTTACGGGTGAGTATAATTTCAGTACAGAGGGGTGCTATGCTCCTTGTGGGGGAGGGGAAAAAACCCACGGCAGTGTGGGGATAATCCAGTGTGATGTACATATGGATAAGATTCTGAAGTGTATGACCCAACTTAGCTTAACTATAAACAACAGTAATAACAAACTATAATTGACTGACTTCGGTATTTCCCACGTCATGCATTTGTGGGGAAGGCGCTCACACCCTTGTGTCCACCACAACACTATACAGTAGGGAATACCAAGGCCTTCAGCAATACCCATAGATGCAGTAATAATCCCACGGGGTAGATCACATTAAACAAACCACATTTCCCTCGTCACTCATTTTGGAACAACATTCAAGAGAAATATGACAAACCAAGGCAACTATGGCATATAGTCACATAATGATGCAGTAGACATACTTGCGCCCAGCTGTCTCAGGGGATCCAGGATGCCAAGCCGGCGCGTCAGCGTTGCCGACATTTACGGGGCGTGCCCCCCGTTTTCTTTGAGGATCTTGTGAATTTACGGGGTGTGCGGGAGTACGAGGTGAACGAGCAGGACGTGCATAAGGTGGAGGCTTGGAGGGAGACCCAGATGACGCTTCTAGTCGATTCACCGCTTCCGCGGCCTTTAGTGGATCTTGGAAAGAGAGTCGCTTACCATCTGCATCATCAAAGTATAGAACAGCTGGATATGCCAATGTGAACCGAATTTGTCTTTGGACAAGGGCTGAGCAGACCTCATTGAAGGCTTTGCGTTTCTTGGCCACTTCAGCGGAGTAATCTGCAAATAGGAGTAGTCGGTGACCCTCCACTTCAAGGGACCTCTGTGCTCGATATTGCTGCAATAAACTCTTCCGGTCCGCATAGTTAAGATACCGTACAATTACAGGCGGTGGCGTCTCGTTGTCTTCTCTTGGAGGGCCTAGACGATGTGACCTTTCTACCATGCAGGACACTGGGATGCGAAGAGCTTCCGGAATTGTGTAGGCGCAGAGTTTCGCGAGCGTCGACGGTTTATATGCTTCCGGGAGGCCCACAATCCGTAGGTTATTTCTCCTGGATCTATTTTCCAGGTCATCCAGTTTTGATTGCATAGAAAGGGATATAGATTCATATTGTGCAATCTTAACCTGTGCTTCCAAGAGGTCATCTTCCACACTTGATATCCTCTGTTCAGTCACAGAGATGGATCGTGCCTGTGCTGTGATTTCCTGCCTCAGCTGGAGTAGCCCTTGTTGCATGGCTGACTCCACAGCCTCTGTTATAGTGGGCTTGAGAAGCCTGGCCACTGCCTCTGCTATCCTGGCATTGTGGATCCGTCCAGGGACTCAGCCAGGGAGGATGCAGGAGAGGGGCTTCGGCGGCTCAGCCTGTCAGGTGCGGCGGCCATCTTGGCTGCAGCGTGTGTCTGTGTCCCCTCCAGCACTGATCGGGACCGGACCGCTTTCGGTTCCAGGAACCGTTCCATATGGTCCCCTAGAGCCTCTCAACCCGCTCGGGTCTATGGGTGAGTGTGCCGCTGGCCGGGATTAGTAAGCTGGTTAGTGTTGGGGACGGAGCGCTGTCTCCCCACTGCCAATTACATGGGAGCCGGAACTGGAAGTCTCAATGTTTTTTTTAAAAGAAAAAAATAAATAAATAATATTCATGAATGAACAGGCTTTGATGTAAATCACAGCCTGTTCCTTCATAACTGGGGAAACATAGTACTATGGGGGTTATTCACAAAGCTGCCGAAGGATCTAGCCATAGCTTCGGCTGATCCTTCGGCTAGCTTCGGCCCCAGGACACCTTCGGTTGAGTAGAACCGAAGGGCTGCTGTACGGGCTATTCACTTGAGCCCGTACAGCTCCCGAAGTTGGCCGAGCGGCTCAGTCGAGCTGAAGACATATGCTTCGGCTCGACTGAGCCGAGGTGAAAGCCGAAGCTGGAACGGCTGGCCGACAACGTGCTACTGACAGCTTGGCGGTGCCAGCCATCATCTCACGGTTGGCTCTGGCCACTTGCATGCAGAGACAGATCAGCGTCCCCTGGTTAGTAGCTAACCACGGACGCTGATGTGTCATTACACTGAGAACCCGGCGGAGCCGCTGTGATATCACGGCGGCTCCGCCAGGTTATCAGTGTGTAATGACAGTTCAGCATCTCCTGGTTATCTAGTAACCAAGGGACGTTGGACTGTCATTACACACTGAGAACCCGGCAGAGCCGCTATATCACGGCGGCTCCGCCGGGTTCTACCTAGTAACCAGGGGACGCTGGACTGCCATTACACACTGAGAACCTGGAGGAACCACCATGATATCACAGTGGCTCCGCCGGGTTCTCAGTGTGTAATGACAGTTTAGCATCTCCTGGTTACCTAGTAACAGTAAACAGGACGCTGGACTGTCATGAGAGCTTGTTGGAGCTGGCTTTGATATGACCGCCGGCTCCGACAAGCTCTCATTGTAATGACAGCTGGTCCCGTCCAATAGAAAACAGTTAGTAACAAGCAGTTAGAACACTCCCACTCCCAGAGGGTGGGTGCTATATCATACAGGTTTTATATAGCGCCAACAGTTTGCGCAGCGCTTTACAAAATGGAGGGAGACAGTACAGTTGCAATACAAATTTCAACACAGGAGGGTTAGGAGGGCCCTGCTAGCTTACAATGTAGTAGTGTGTTAGGGCACTGTGTCCTTCATTGAACGCAGAGAAAAGGATTTTATGGCGAAAAGAAAAAAAAATCTAATTTCTCTTTACACTCATTGAAGAACACAGCGACGATCGTAAATCACTGGGACCTCAGAAAGCAGTGCTAAATAAAAGGGGTAGGCTAAAGATTACCAATCTCCCAGAACAAACAGGTTCAAAGTGCCGTCTGCAAAAACTTGCGCCGAAAGCTTGCATCCGCAGACTCCAGCACATCAACCTTCTAAAACTTGGACAAAGCATGAACAGAACACCAAGTGGCCGCTTCACAAATCTGTGAAACTGAAGCACCAACAGCCCTAGTTGAATGAGCCGTGACAGGGAAGGGAGGTTCCTGACTTCTATAAGCATAGGTCTGAAAAATCGCATTTCTAATTCATCTTGAAATAGTAGCGGAAGAAACAGCTTGACCCTACCGAAAACCATCTGTGACAACAAACAGAGAATCTGTCTCATGAAAAGAGAACGATATTCAGGCAACAAGGAACCCTCTCCTTGTGATGAATCAGTTTTGGGCAAAGAGAAGGCACAACAAAGCCTTCATTAAGATGAAAGGCAGAAACCTTAGGAAGAAAAGACATTCTGGACCAGAGCACCACCTTGTCTTTCAGCAAAACCAAAAACGGGGACTTGCACGACAAGGCCACCAATTCCGAAACCCTATGAACTGAACACCATCAAAAAGGCCACCTTCTGGGATAGTCCGCAAACGAAGGTCCCTCGTGTTCTTAAAAGGAGAGTCTTGCAAAACCTAAAAGCACCAGATTGAGGTCTCATGGAGGCAACAGAGACCGGATAGGAGGCACAATATGAGTAATCCCCAAATGAATGTGCGAACTAAGGAATTGGAAGCCAAGGGCCGTTGAAAAAGAGTAGCCAAAGCTGAAATGTGACCCTTAATAGTGCTCAAAGTCAGTCCTTGATCCATACCACGTTGAAAAATACACCAAGACAGATAGTAGCAAAAGAAAGAACACGCAGAGAAACGTTCAGAACCTCACACCAGGAAAAATACACCGTCCATGTACAGTGATAGATTTTACATGAAATAGCCTTCTGAGCCTTGAGCATCGTGGAAATTACCATATTGGACAAACCCCTGTCTGTCAACAGCCAAGCCTCTAAAGCCAACAACTGTAAAACAAGATGGAGGATGAGAAAGATCGGGCCAGAGCGGTAGATGCCAGGGAAAACCTGCTATCAGACGAACCACATCTGCGTACCAAGACCTTCGTGGCTAGGACGGAGCCACTAGGATGACCAGAATCCCCTCAGGCTCTATCCTGCAAAGACGATGTGGTAGAAGTCATACATGTGAGGAGGCATAAATCTGAGCAGCATACTGATCCTTCAGACGGCATCAGATTTACACTGTGGAAAAAGCCGGAACATGCCTCTCTGCTAAGAAAAGAATCTCGAACACTTACCTCTTTCATGATTTATGTAGACCACAGCAGTGGCGTTGTCCGACTGAAAATTGATCCTTAAGCTAAATGGTCCAGAGCCGATGGGACAACCTAATCGCCTGAAGTTTCAACACATTAATCGGGAAAAGCGATTCCTCCAACGTCCACCGACCCCGAGTTGACTCGGACCCTGTAACGCTTGCCCCGGGAAAGGGTAAATACCCTTATGGATTTCAACTGCGGATATAGGTACGGGTTTCAGATTGCAGCTACTCCTCATATGCCTAGAGTTTCAGAAGGCGAAGAGGGAGCTGCTTCACATCACACCCCGCTTTAACGAAGGAAGGTACAATTGGTGCTAGGTATGTATTGAATGGATAACAGTAGTATCACAGTTAGCCCCTAGAGGGCAGCAGTTCAAGGTAGATGAATGCAATTCAATATGGTAATAACATCCAATGGAGTGGAAATGACGATGGGCTGTAACCCCTTTGGTGCTGTATTAGAGGTACTGACAAATAACAGTTACTGTAAGAATAGCGGTTTGAGGGAGGCCACATAAGTTTAAGCCATCAAGTGTAAGTACGATAGCAGTAGGCAATGCATAGGCAGAGTAACACATATGGATTAAGCAGAGTGGAGACCTGGAGCTATCTCTCACAATAGCCCAGGGTACTTGCGGTTTGTGGCAGCTGCAGATTACTTTGGGAATAGTTCAGGGTCCAATGAGGCAAGTGGGAGGCTGAGTTAATCAGCGTCCTGCTACAATCAACTGAAGGACGGCGATCAATTAGAGATCAGCGGCTTCATGCCGAGTGCCCGGTCTGTAGGGGGCGGAGCTCCGCGGTGCGCCTGCGCAGGACGCAGACCACGCTGGAGAGAGCAGTGACAGTGCGCCTGCGCAGGACGGCGACGGACACCGGCACCAAGGCTCGTCGGCAACCAGGGGACAGAGATCCGCAGGGCGCCTGCGCAGGTCTGCGACGGACCCCGCCACCGGACCCCACCAGGGTATGTCTATTACAGACCCCAAACCATCTCTGCGGATGTCAGAACCCCTCCCCACCTGAAGAGACTGGCATTCATTGTCACGATCGTCTAGTGCATCGGTAGGCAGGACTTCAGTCAGGAGCCAGAGAACGAAGGTCAAGTCGACTCACCTGAATTTCCCTTTCCAGTGACAATAGAGACTTGTCTCATCATGAGAGAATGTCCCTCTGCAGAACTGTCATATGCTGTTGTGGATAAGGAACCGCTTTGAAGGAGGCCACCATCAGGTCCAGCACATGCATACAGAAGCCGACTGAAACCCATTTATGGGAACGTAAAACTCTGACATGAGACCGAAGCTTTCAAATTTTTTCCGGAGCAAGAAACACCCTGGCCAGGGTGGTGTCTAACAGGAGACCCAGATATTCCAACTGGGGAGGAGACAGACTACTTCTTGGGGTTCAGGATCCACCTAAACACCTCCAGAGCCCCCAAAGTAATTGCTAGGTTGGTCACCATCTCAGAGTAAGACACAGCTCTCAACAGAAGATGGTCTAGGTATTCCACAATCAAGATCCATGACTGCCTGACTGCTTGGGAGAAAAATGCAGGTTTGAAGGAAAAAAAAAACCCTGTCCTCCGGACAGGAACTCTATCTTGTAACCTATAAACCCCCCACCAATTCATGCATTCAAGTGTCTGAAACGTGAGACAACCAGAGATGCGCATACCCCCCACCCCGAGAAGGAGAGAAGGGGGGCAAAGCCTCATGCAAAGGAGGGCTTCTCAGCAAGTATGGAAGACTTGAACTGCCAGGGATGCTTAGAATTTGCTGAGAGAGGGGACTTGGAGGACTTGTTACCTTTGTCCGCAGAGGCTGGGGGCTGAAAAATCTTGCACAATTGGTGGCTGACTAAATACTTTTTTGCCCCACTGTATATTGGTCGAAAAGGAAGAACCATACTTCCGAAGACCAGACTTCTTGGATTTTAGGACCCGAGGTAGAAAAGCGCTCTTACTCTCATTAAGATTGTTTTTTTTTATAATCTTATCCAGCGTGGCACCAAATAGATGGCCTCCTGTAAAGGGTTGTTTGGCAAGAGCTTTTTTTTTTTTTTTAGAGGTCTGATCAGCAGACCAGCACTTAAGCCATAGCAATCTGTAAAGAATTACAGCAGAAACAGACAACTAGATCAAAAAAGATCACCAGATAATCCTCCATCTGGATCCTGTGGAGGAAGCAAGAAAAGAGCTTTACATGGAGAATGGTGTATATATTACTGAACTGAACCCATGGAGTCACTAGAGCATCCACTGTGAAGGCTAGACAATTCCTAGATCTGCAGACAAATTGTGAACACATTTCAGACCATCGGGAGGAAGGATTTTACGGAGTCCTGTGCCAGACTGGAGATCTGCCTCGCCAGGTCAAACCTGGCCCTTGTGGTCAGGAGTACAGAGATTGAGCCTGCTTGTCCCACCCTGCCAGAATGTTGAGTTGCAACAGTCTGGAGGAAAACCAGGCATACAGGACTGCCTCGAAGGATGCTACCATCAGGCCCAAAACACAAACCCTGATGCAAAAATGGATGGTTGTGTGTCTCCTGGATCATAATGTCTGAATATGGGAGCAGAGAGACAGGAGTTTGTCCAAGGGGAGAAAGTCCATGTAGAGGGCAGTATCAAAATACTAGATCTATCGCTGATTTCTAGAGATTTAGCATCCACTCGAATCTCTGTAGGGTCTGCTGGACATTGGCTGACAGGGCCCGAGCTGAGTGTTCCCGCAGAAGGTGGCCGTCCAGAAACACCACTACAGGGATGCCTTAAGAGAGAAGCAGATCGAGAACAGTGGTGCAGTGGACAGGCCAAGCAAAGTGCAACAAATTCGTACTGTGCATAACCACTGCTAAAAAAAGAAAGCGCTGATGCATAAGGAAGATAGACATGCAAGTAAACATCCTTAATGTCCACGGAGGCTAGAAGGTCTCCCAGGTGCAGGGAAGCAAAGAATAATTGGGCGGTTTTCATACAAAATTTTAGAACTCAAAGGAATCTGCTGAGAATACTTAGATTGAGTATGAGGAAGATGTCACCTTTTGCATAGAGCATGTTGAACAGATTTGAACAGAAACCCTGGCACCTCTCCTTCTCTGGGACAACGGCTATGACTTCTTGAGATAGAAGCTGCTTGAGCGTCAGCCAACCTTTTTGGAAATGTTGGCAAGTTTGACAACAAAGATGTGGGGAGCAGGCAGAGCAATTCTATTTAGTAGCCCTTGAAAAACAACATCCCAGACCCAAGCATATGACATTCTCTGGGACCAGATGGCTGCAAAGGCCAACATTCTGACAAGTGAGGGTACCACCTCACCGAAAGGAGGACTTGCTTTTGGACTTGGTGGATTAGGTGTCCAGGGCTTCTGGAAGAGTTCACAGCTCTCAGGATCCCAGACTGGGCAGAAGGTTCACCTCCCAACATGACAACGATCCTAAGCACACAGTCAACACAAAATAGGAGTGGCTTAGGGACAACTCGGTAAATGTCCTGACTTGAACCCTATTGAACCTCTCTGGAGAAACCTGAAAAAAGCTGTCCACCGATGGTCCTCATCCAACCTGACTGAGCTTGAGAGGATTCGCAAAGAAGAATGGCAGAAAATCCCCAAATACAGATCTGCAAAGCTTGTCGCATCATATCCAAAAAGACTGCAAGCTGTAATTGCTGCCTTCTCGGTACTTCAATAAAAGTACCGAGTAAAGGGTCTGAACACTTAAGTACATGTGATATTTCAGTTTTTTCTTTTTAATAAATTCACAGAAATTTCTAAAATTCTGTTTTCTCTTTGTCATTATCGGGTACTGAGTGTAGCTTAACCACTTGCTGACCGGGGTGTTTACACCCCCTTCCTGTCCAGGCCATTTTTCAGTATTCAGCACTGTAGTACTTTGACTGACATTTATTCCGTCATGCAACGCTGTACTGAAATTAAATTTATACCATTTTTTGGGGACAGATAGAGCTTTCTTTTGGTGGTATTTAATTACCACTGGGGTTTTTATTTTTTTACTATATAATGAAAAAAGTACAGAAAATTTGGGGAAAAAAAAACTGTTTTCCCTACGTTATGTTATAAAACAGTTATTATGACCCACATTTTTGGCAAAATATAAAAGGCGGGGTCACATCGGGTAAATTGACACCAAACATGTCAAGCTTTAAAATTGCAAAAACTACCATACCCATAATTGGCCATAGGCGACGCTTTAAAAGCTTTTACCGCTCATCAGGTTAGTGTTATCAGCGATTGATGGGCCGAGAATTATTGCTCTCACTGCGACACATAACATGTGCGGCGTAATGGATGCAATCGTCGTTTACGCACTTAGGCGCACTCGACGCATGTTTGCATGTGTATGTGGGGGGCGGGGTACTTAAACATTTGAACATTTTTTATTACATTTATATGTGACTTATTTTTTTAATATTTTTTTTGTAACTAATTCTTTTAAACATTTTTTTCCACTTAACTTTATTGCTATCACATAGGTGACTAACAAGTCCCCTTTGTGATAGCCAATTTTCAGTGACAGGTCCTCTTTATGGAGACATCAGGGGTCTTTAAGACCCCTGTCACCTAGGGACCACCAGAGAAGCTGATGAAGTAAACACCTGCTTCATGAGGTATCGGAGAGTGACACTGAATGTGGGCAGTGTATTAAACATCACTGCCTGCATTCCGAAGAGGAGATCAAACGGAGCTCGTGTACTGAGCTCCGTTTTATCCCCGGCCGCAGAGCTGCTGTGCTGGTCCCGGGCTCGCACCGGGCACAGCGGAGCTCGGAGGGGGCGCACACCCGCACGCACATTACAAGCGATCGGGCATCTCTACAGACGCCCGAACGCTTTTATGTAAACAGCCATCGCCGGCTGTTTACTTTGCAGGCTGATTTCCCGTTGGACGTTTAAAAACGCCCATCCGCATTCAAGAAGCCGCTGTCCGACCGTTTAATTACAACGGCCGGACAGCAGGTGGTTAATGATAAAAAGGAGAGAATTTAAACTGTAGTATCAGACTGTAACATAAAAACTACTGAAAAAAGCGAAGGGGGTCTGAATACTCCCTCGCTCTCTATATAGTATGGGGAATTTAGCATAATGATGAGAGCTAAGTGACCACTCCTGATGCCGACCAACATAAAAGGACAGTCTTTATTCACACAAAGGCCAAAATCCATGTATTTCACATAATTTGTTTTTCTTCAGCATAATGAAACATAACAGTTCATTTGACTTTCCTCAAAATAACATGTTTGTGTCTCACTAACATCTGGCTGTCCCATACACTCCCAGTGTCAGCCTCAGGACTTTACTGTATTTCCCTGCAAATACAGTCCTCAGTATCGCTGTGCAAAAGTTTTAGGCAGGTGTAGAGATGGGAAGGGCTAAAAAAAAACATTTTTTCCCCAAAACCGTTAGTTTTTTTCAGAAAAAAAGTTAAATAAAAAAAAAGAAGTGTGGAATATGTTCTTTTACAATGATAAATAATATATCTTTGACATGGTATTCAAACTATATAACATGAAGACCTTAATGAAAGATTTCTCAGACTTCATGTAAAGTCTTACATTAATGCACATTCTCTCAGCTGAAGACAAGAAAATCCTGAAATACAATTCAAGTAACACTGTACTTCTCAATGCAGTTTTCAAACTCAAAAAGAAATATGCATTCTTGCCACTAGGGGGACTGCAGAGTAAAGGCTCCAGTTTAGTTAGCTTGTGGGCTCTATCTTATACTTCCTACAGCTGGGTTATTGTTGGTATGATAGTTTTTGTCCTCTCAGGCCTTAATTGACAGGTGAGAGGGTACATTTATCTGCCAAATTAGTTTAACTTTATAACCTTTAAATGATTCCTAATAATGTTCTATACCATCACAGTATAATGTTTACCTATAGACTGGTCAGCAAATTGTTTTTTTTCCTCCTCTCAGTAAAATGTTGAGACCAACATCTAGAGTTTGGAAACATTTTCACAGTGCAACTTCTGCTGAGAGCAAAGCTGCAATTTGCAAATATGTTCTTGCTTGTTTTGTTGCTTTTGAGGGAAAGGGGGTAGTTACCTGTTCTCATGTATAGTTGAAATGTTATTAACATATAAACATGTATAGTCCTTTGTACTCCATTTGTAATAAAAAAATAAAATGTAAAAAGCAAGTTTAGTTTATTTACTGAATAGGCTGTACTTTTATTTCAAGCATAATACTTATATACACTGCATTTCACAATCTTAGTGTAACACAATGACTTTCAATTTGTAAAAATACTCCGCACAATTTTTTTTCAATTTTCCCCAAAATGTTTTACATCTCTAGGCAGGTGTGAAAAATGCTTTAAACTAAGAATGCTTTCAGAAACAAAAAAGTGTTTATTTTATCAATTAACAAAATGGAAAGGAAATGAACAGAAGAGAAATCCACACTCGTACAGTTTTTGAAGGAACTCGGAAGGTAGGTTGTTCCAAACATCTTGGAGAACTAACCACAGATCTTCTGTGCCTCAAATCCTTCTGTCTCTTGATGTAAACCCAGATAGACTAGATGTTGAGATCGGGGCTCTGTGGGGGCCAAACCATCACTTACAGGACTTGTTCTTCTTTACACTGAAGATAGTTCTTAATGACATTGGCTGTATGTTTGGGGTAGTTGCCCTGCTACAAAATAAATTTGGGGCCAATTACATGCCTCCCTGATGGTATTGCATAATGGATAAGTATCTGCTTGTATTTCTCAGCATTGAGGACACCATTGATGACCAAATCTCCAACTCCATTGGAAGAAATGCAGCCCCAGACACTCATTATTGTACCGCTCTAAAGCCCTTCGGCGAACAAACTGCCTCCTGCTATAGCCAAATATTTCAAATTTTGACTCATTAGTCTAGAGCACCTGCTGCCATTTTTCTGCACCCCAGTTCCTATGTTTTCCTGCATAGTTGAGTTGCTAAGCTTTTTTTTCCATGTCGGAGATTTGGCTGCAATTCTTCCATGAAGACCACTTGTGGCCAGGCTTCTGCGGACAGTAGATGAGTGTACCTGGGTCCCACTGGTTTTCGCCAGTTCAGTGCTGAAGGCACTGCTGGACATCTTGTGATATCGAAGGAAAGTAAGCATGATACGTCTTTCATCTGTTGCATCAAGTTTCCTTTGGCCACCACTACGTCTACGGTCCTCAATATTGTTCATTTCTTTGTGCTTCTTTAAAAGAGCTTGAATAACACATCTTGAAACCCAAGTATTTGCCTCAGAGAGACCTCGTTGATGCAGTATAACTACCTTGTGAGACAAGGTAGTTCACAAGGCAGGTTAGCAGAGTTTGGCTGTTCCTCACCCAGTTCTAAGCCTCCTACTGTTTGTTTTAGTTATTGACTGGGTTTCAACCTACATATGAAATTGATGATCATTAGCACCTGCTTGGGATAATTGGTTAATCCTATACTTGACTCTAATCCTACAAAATCCCTGATCTTGCAAGTGTAAGAATTTATGCTGGTTTGAAGCCAAAGGGTAGTCACACCAAATATTGATTTGATTAAGATTTTTCTTCTGTTCAGTCACTCTGCATTTGTAAACTCATAAAAATAAACAAAATATATATTTTTTGGATGCATTCTTACTTTACAGCATTTTTTCAAACCTGCCTAAAGGTTTTTCAAAGTGTACAAAGTACACACACACACGTACATACCTGTGAAATGCAAAACTTCTGCCCACTGCTTGCAGATGTAAACCTGTATATCAGTGCCTCCAACAGCAAGGTAAGTACCACTCTGATCAAACACCAGAGACCGAACCTGTACAAACAAATGTGAATGTGTGAGAAATAAACAAGAAAAATGTCATGTACTAAATACTACATGGGAAAACCGTAAAATATTTTTTTTTAAAAAGGAGGATTTTTTTTTAAAACTGTTTTATCATTTAGGCAGCATCACTAGATGGAATGAGTAGAGTTTTTGACAACCAGCCTGACTAAAAAAAACAAAAAACACCTAGCAAAGTTGGCCATAATGACTAGAGTAAATGGCACTCTTGAAGACAAAAGGTATTTACTAATGTATCTTCATCCGTCATGTGACTGACTAGTGAATGGGCCGCCGCTAGGTTGGAGCACTATCACATGAGTCATATGCTCTCCAAACCCAGACTTTGTGCCGTTTGAGGTAAAAGACTGAGCTGGCTCAGTGCAGAAATCAGAGATCTGATTGGGCAGAAAGAGGCCACAGAGCATCCAGGACCAGATAAACTAGGTCAGTGGTCCAGGGTCTTGTTGGCCAGTCATTAGTTATCAGAAAGGTGGGAATTCTTTCCAACTTGATCCTGTGTGACATGTGTCGGAGAAGCTTCAGTGGGGGAAACTTTCTAATCCTTGTGCTGAGGCCTTACTTCATTTGTCTATTTGATGATTTATGTACACCACTGTGTTGAATGGAAGCCTCAGCTGTGGGGTCCAATGGAAGAATTTTCATTAAGTTGATTGATAGTGTGGACTCCTCCTGTGTCCACCACCCCTGTACAGACAAGAGAGACGAAAACCCCTCCCCAACAAGAGAAGCTTTCATCCGTGGTGAGGATCTTTCAGTGAAGGGCAAGAAACAGCCAAGTGTAATTATGATCAGTTTCACTCAACATGTCCTTGGTTCCCAGCTGTAGCAGGAGTGGGGCTAGGACTTTCATAAACACTATGGGAGTGGTGCTCAACTGGAAGGGCAACACCACCAACTAGAAGTGTTGATGCTGTAATGTGAACTGCAGAAAGCACTGATGTAAAAAAAGATAAGAAAGGAATGTGTAGAATGACGTCTCAGATGCCCACCAAGGATATGAATTCTCCCTGCAGCAAACAAGTCACAAACGAATGAACAGACTCCATTGAAAACATCAATTAGTGCTTTGAGGTTCAGGATAGCATTGTTTTTGTGCTGACTAGCTGATGAGCTGGAGAACTTTGTACTGTACTGTTCTTTTAACTGCCCTGCCCAAGTACACCTTACTAATGCTAGTTAAGAAGTGGTTGACATTTTTATCAAGCTTTTCAGGAATTACGCAGACATTAGAGGTCTTTAGCTGCCAATGAGTTAGTCTGGACTTCAAGTGGGTCCCTGCACTTGTAGCTCCCATTCACAACTAAGCGTTTTGTCGCTCAAAGCTAAGCATGACAAAATGCTCAAGACAAGGAATCCCATTCATTTCTTCGGCCCTTCCTCACACCTGAGGGTTTTGTCACAAGCAAAAAAAACACCAGTTGCTGGATAAAGTACATGAGCTACTTTCTGATCCCATAGAAGTATCAAGGATGGGCATAGAAGCAGGAAGCTCAGAGGAAGATTTTCATGCATCACAGGGAGACTTAGTCTGACCAATTTCAAACTTCAGAGTAGAGCAAGTGTAAGGGATCAGGCTTAAAGAGGGTTGAAGGCACTATGTCAAAGCTCTCCTCCTGATCCCTTGGAGTAGCTAAGGGGATTAAATATAGGTTTTCACAAACATTTACTGCCCCTGGAGGAGAATTGGTTGCTAAGCTGCAGAACACCACAAGCAGTGCAGCCCCACAATCTGCTGTGTCCATGCAGCAGCTTTAGTCAGAAGGCATAGAGAAGAATCACAATTAAAGCCCACAATGCCTCTGTGCAGCGTGCCATATGCAAGCACTGTTTACTACCTGTAAGTGGGTAAAAAGACAAGGGTGCCTTTAGGAAAGTGTACTATGAGGAAGGTTTCTAGCGCAAGAGAAATGTTTGCCAGAAGTCAAAATTACATCGAAATTCAGTGGGAATGGTACAGAAAGTAAAGTAGGTCCCAAGGTATAAAAGGAGTTAGGAAGGAAACACTTCAGAGTCCTTAAATGCATATTAGAAAAAGCAGAAACTTTTGTACACAGTCTATGTACTACAGTGGGTGACTACCCAATGACTATCTTATTTGAGGGATGAGTAGGATACCGAATTGGATAAAGCCATTGCTGTGAATATCCAGATCTGGAGGATGCAGAGCAGCCAAGCAGTGCATATCCTAATCCCAGGGGGCTGAATGACACGGAAAGTAGGGTGGCTGTGCATTCTCGGTGTTCAGCATGTGCAATGAGCCTGAAATGGCTGCAGCAAGAGACCCAAGCCTGGTGATAGAAACCCAGAAAGTACTGCTTTAGTAGAGTGTGTGGTGACAGGAAATGGAGATCCAGAAGTCTTAAGAGCATATACCTGAGAAATGGAATTGTGATTCAAGTAGAAACATTTGTACTAGACGCCGAGGCATGTTATGGGGACCATTCAAAATGAGACTAAATAAAGGATAAGAGCACAACATGTCTACATTAAGTCCAATAAAGATCTATTTTTCACAACACACACACAAACAAGATAAACTAAACTAAGACCCTACGGAAAAATAGCATATTCCATAAAAATTACATGTACATATGGACAGTGAAGAAATGCATATGCAAACGGACAGAGACGAAAGAAAGGCAGGTATGCAAGTGGTGGTTTAGGTCATAGTTTCAAGTGAATGGGAGTGGAATGCAAAGGGTCTAGGATGACAATTGGATGAATAGATACCAGCTCTTACTATAAAGTAAAAAAAAACAAGATAGCAGAAAATGAAAATAATGTGAAGAAAAAAAACACAAACCAAAAAAAACTGTAAATGAAACAATACAATGTATTTTCCATACATTGTACAGGTATGGACTCCTCTCAAACAAACAAAATGCGGCAAAGCATGGGGGATAAATAATTGTGTAAACCTGTTGAAAA
>NW_017308092.1:238166-253186 GCF_000935625.1 Nanorana parkeri | reverse complement strand
GATAACCCTACATTAAATTAGGCGCTCTCAGCAGTACAAGCTTGTAATGTGTCTCTGATTTAATTAGCAGATCAAATACAAGCACTGCGAGTGGACGTCTCTCTTCTCGGGTATGATATGCAAAAAAATCAGAGAAAGGGTAGATGAAGCAGAAGACAGAATTAGTAAACTGGAGGATACTTTCTCCAGTGAGGAAAATAATTATTTGATCTCCTGCAGATTTTGCCCAGTTTGCCCACTTACAAAGAAATTAAAGGTCTACAATTTTTATTATAGATGTATTTTAAATGATAGACAGAATATCAACCAAAAATCCAGAAAAAAACACGCTACAAATGTTATAAATTGAGTTGCAGTTCACATCCACAGAATCTCTTTCTTCCATTCAAACCTCACCACCATGGGCAAAACAAAAGAGCCGTCAAAGGACATTAGGGACAAGATTAAAGACCTCCAAGGCGGGAATGGGCTACAAGACTATCAGCAAGAAGCTTAGTGAGAAGCAAACAACTGTTTGAGCGATTATTTGCAAATGGAAGGAATACAAATATTCGCAAATTGAAGAAATACAAAATAACTAAACATCACCCTCGGTCTGGAGCTCCTTGCAAGATTTTGCCGCATGGGGTAAGGTTGATCATGAGAAAAGTGAGGGATCAGCCCAGAACTACATGGGAAGAGCTTGTGAATGATCTCAAGGCAGTTGGGACCACAGTCACCAAACAAACCATTGGTAACACAATACACCAACATGGATTGAGATCCTGCAGTGCCCGCAAGGTCCCCCTCCTCAAGAAGGCACATGTACAGGCCCATCTGAAGTTTGCCAATGAACATCTAAATGATTCAGAGAAGGATTGAGAGAAAGTGCTGCAGTCAGATCAGACCAAAATTGAACTCTTTGGCATTAGTCAGCAAGAAAAATGCTGACTATGACCCTAAGAACGCCATCCCTACAGTCAAGCACGGAGGTGGAAACATTATGCTTTGGGGCTGTTTCTCTGCTAAAAGTACAGGCCGACTTTGACCGCACTGAGGGCCCAATAAACGAGGCCATGTAAAATCTTGGATGAGAACCTCCTTCCCTCAGCCAGAATACTGAAGATGGGTCATGGGTGGGTCTTTCAGCATGAAAATAACCCAAAACATACTGCCAAGGCAACAAAGCAGTGGCTTAAGAAGAAGCACATTAAGGTCATGAAGTGGCCTAGCCAGTCTCCAGACCATAATCCAATAGAAAATGTATGGAGGTAGCTGAAAATTCGAGTTGCCAAGTGACAGCCAAGAAACCTTAAGGATTTAAAGAAGATCTGTAAAGAAGAGTGGACCAAAATCCCTCCTAAGATTTGTGCAAACCTGGTAACCAACTACAAGAAACGCCTTACCTCTGCTTGCCAACAAGGGTTTCTCCACCAAGTACTAAGTCATGTTTTGCTTGGGGATCAAATACTTATTTTACTCACTGAATTGCATCTCAATTTTTAATATTTGTATCATGTGTTTTTTCTGGATTTTTGGTTGATATTCTGTCTCTATCATTTAAAATACAACTATGATAAAAATGAAAGACCTTTAATTTCTTTGTAAGTGGGCAAACTTACAAAATCTGCAGGGGATCAAATAAGTATTTTCCACACTGCAAATATATCTGTGTGGTGATCTTAAAATGACGATGCAAAAACCAGCTGCTTCTTCTCTTAAGCTTGAGGAAATGGAAAACAGATCAAGATGGAAAAACATCAGAATGGTGGGCATCCCTGAGTATACAGAGGGATTAAATCCAGTGACTTTCTTTGAGAAATGGTTAAACAGATACAATGGGAAGGGATTATTTATCTCCTACGTTCATGATTGATGGAGCACATAGAATTCCCTCATGCCCTCCATTGCCAGGGAATCCTCCCAGGACACTGTTGATTAGAATCTCTAATTACAGGGACAAGGAAATGATTCTCCGCAGAGCACGTGATCTGTGGCTGGGGTGATGTTTTTTTCTGACTTTTCATATGACGTTCAAAAGAGAAAGGCCCAGTATCAAGGTGTCAGACGTGGGAGTCAAACGCAGACTCCACCCTTGACATGTTTTGTCGAAGGACATTTCCAAAAGGGTGTCTGACACCTAATACACCCTTTTCAAAAAGTAATTCGATGAAATACGTCAAGGGAGGAGTCTGTGTATGTCTCCCACGTCTGACACTGCAAGGCAATTTTATGCTGTTACCTCTTGTCCTTTTTATAAGTACGTTCTTATTTCAATAAAAGATTTTATCTAAATTGTACTGCACTATGGGAGCTCTCTTTTTCCTTGAGTGATAAAGACAGAGAGGATCATGTGTGGTCTCAATCAGATTTTCCTTTTCCCAGGAGAGTGGAGAGATAAAAGGTAGATGAGCGAGTCGTGTTTGTTCTTATATATTACCGCATAACATCGTATCTTTCTGATAAGGGCAATTCAGTAGCATATAGAAGCACAGAATACCGTCATTTAGAGCACTGAAGATCACAGAGAAAAAAGTGGATGTTTTTTCGATTGCGAGACACTATTTGTTGGAACCTTACATGCTTTTCATTCACTTATTTTTTATTGTATAATTAGTTCTGAACAATGAGCTGTCTCATGTAATGTGATACTTTAATTTGTAATAGAACACTGTGTGCATGTACACTTGTGAGACATAGTCACCATATCGTTTTTACGTCAGCTTCCGTTGAGTTCGGACCGGGGCGTCCGACGTGTGTACTGTAAACAAAAATTGGAAAAGACGTGCGACAAGTGAGTTTCAGAAGTCCACCCCTCCTTTGCCTACCAAATAACCTCACCCCCGGTCTTTCTACCCTTTGTCCCCAACCGCACACGAGGGACCGAAGCCAACAAACAGAGAAGGGGACCGAATCCACCGCTCGACTACACCCCACCCTAGGGGCCACACGTTTGCGCTCACCCAGCTACAGGTGAGACCATTCCCTTTCTTTCCTGCCACACCTAACCACATTTATTGCGCCAGGTAGTGGCGCTTCCGTCTTTTCCAATTTTTGTTTACCATATCGTTTTTACCACTTCGGAGATCACATAAGTGTTTTTATATATTTTACACTGCCTGGCTGCATTATCCGGTACACTGCTATGCTTCAAGTTTGTTTGAGTTAATTACTGACACATTGTTGCTTTTAGATTCACATTTGGACACAGACATAGAGCAGCATCTAAATAGTGTTGATTACTCCAAGCGCAGTTTTCCACGATAGTTATATTTATGGGCAAAACGCACAGCGGTTGGATTCAGTCCTCGATTTACCTCGGCTGTTCGGTTGTTGTATGCTAGTCCATCTGCAAGCATTCAAGTGAATAAATCAGTGTCTTCAGCCTTTAGGCTGACAAAAGGTAACTAGGCCTCAGCCTGAAAGGTTGACATCCGTTGTGAGCCCCTTCCAGCGCAATCAATACAGGGGTAGCATTGATGGACAGAAATAATGGGGATATGTAAATAGACATTCTTTGTTTCCACGCAAACTCATTTAGGATCTTGGGGACAGTAAACAGGTTGGAGTAAAATACCGGAAACCTTTCTGCCTCCAGAAACGATTAGTTACGATGCTCTGGACCCAAGCACTGGGAATGCTTCAGACCTAAGAGGCCGACACCCGCTCCCCCCTCCTCCCGTTTAGGAACCCAGACTAGTAACCTTTGGCAATGATGATGCAGGGGGCTGTAACTACAAACAACCACGAACCACATCCACAAGGACAGAAAGTGTCCTCGAGCTTAGGATAGAGGTCAAGAGATAGGTCCTCCTCCTGGGCCTGGGACATCTCTCTGATATCCTTGTACAAGTACTACTTGTACAAGGAGATATCCTTGTACAAGTAGTACTTGTACAAGGACTAAAGCAGGGGCCCGAATCTACTTGTCCTGATACAAAAAAAATGTTTCATTAAAAACTGAATTTACGGGTTTTAATTTACGGGTTTTGAGAGCAAAATGCAAAATCCATGGCGCAGGGCTGCACTGGACGGCAGTGTGGGGTTCAAATAGTACACCTGTACTGGCGGAGCAGAAGGACCTCTCGCCAAAAGGCAAGTATGACGGGGGTTGGGGAATGGGTTGGGTGGTGGCGAGAGGTGGCCAGATATGAGCGGGTACTTCAATTTTCCCCAAATGGCTTGGGGAAGTGAACTTACCCGTTAATGCACATTCTGTGCGTTAGAGAGCGCTACCACAATATGGCACACAGTGGAATGGGGGCATGCATTTATTGGCATACAAATGGCATGGTTGGTATTTTTTTTATTATTTATCTTATTTTTTACTTTATCAATTTTTAATTTTATAATTTTTTTACTTTAGCACTTATTTGTTTTACCTTTTTTAACCGCTTCCCGGTCGGCCATTGTAATTAAACGGCCAGCCGGGAGCTTCCTGGATGTGAGTGGCCGTTAGCCCGGCTCACTCACGCACAACTGTCAAAATGTAATCTGCAGCGCTGGTCCCGAGCTCCACTGTGCCCGGGGCGGCCGGGACTAGCACGGCAGCTTTGTGACAGGAGATTAGAGGGGGATCAGTACACGATCTCCCTCCGGTGTCACAATGCAGAAGTGATGTATATTACATCACTTCTGCATTCGTCTGTCACTCTCCGGCTACAGAACCTCTAGAGAAGCTAGTGAAGCAGATCTCTGCTTCATCAGCTTCTTTGGGGGTCCCCTAAGCGCCATAAAGAGGACCTGTCACATCCTCTTTGCTATCACATTGGGGGTTTCGTAGCCCCCTATGTGATAATAATAAAGTTAAGCGAAAAATTTTTTACAAATTTTAAGTTTCCCCAAAAAAGTCACACATAGAAAAGAATAAAAAACCCACATTTGTAAAAAAAGTCCCAGCCCCAATACATGCATGCGAAAACGACGATTGCACATGTTGCATATCACTGCGAGGGCAATAATTTGAGGTCCATTATTCACTGATCACACTAAATTAATGAGCGGTAAAAGCTTTTAAAACGTCGCCTCTGGCCAATTTTGGGTATAGTATTTTATTGCGATTTCGCAGGCGCAAGCATTTTTAAAGCTCGACATGTTTGGTGTCTATTTACCCATCGTGACACCGTCTTTTATATTTTACCCAAAATAAGGGTAAGAATAAATGTTTTGTTAAGATAACGTAGGTAAAACAGATTTTTTTCGAAATTTCTGGTACTTTTTTCATTATACAGTGGTACCTCTTAATTCGCTCAACGATTCTGGTCGTGAGCCGAATCAAATTTCCCCATAAAGGTTCAATGTAAATAAAGGTAATCCGTTTTGAACCATATGTACAAAAAAATTTTAACCACAAAAATATGAAAAAGTACAGTACGAAGAGAGTGAATACTAACCTTTCTTGAGGCGAATTCTGGCGTGGAGGACAGGTAGGTGGGTGGGGAGGAGGTTATTGTTTGGAGGGTGAGTCCCCCTCCATAAGGATATCGGGGAGATCTCCTTCAGAGGTTTCTTCTCTTTGTCTCTTAGCTGCAGGTTCAATTTTGGCACAAAATCTGTCTGTCACTTGTTTTTTCCCTGCGCTGCATAACCCTCCGGAAATGAGACCACGTTATCGTTCATCAGATTCAACACTCTGTTCATTACAGTTATGTTAGGGTTGTGCTTCTCAAAGAAATCCTGGCACTCATTCCATTTTTCCATAATGGATTTTTATCACATCACTGCTAACCTCCTCCGTCTCCCTCAGTAAAATGCTCCTCAACAAGTGCCTTCTGCTGCTCACTCTGGAGTTCAGCAAGTTCTTCCGTCGTCAGCTCCTCCTTATGGTCCTCAGCAAGCTCCTCTATGTCTGCACCATCGACGTCCAAACCCATACTCTTGCCCATGGACACAATATCCTCCACTGAAGAGTCTGATGAGTGCATCAGACTCTTCAAAGTCACGTTCAGTGACGCATTCTGGCCACAGTTTCCTCCAGGTTGAGTTTAAGGTTCGGTACGTAACATCTTCCCAGGCTTTGTCAATAAAGTTGATGCAGTGGAGGATATTGAAATGTTTCTTCCAGAGTCAAGGATGTCTCTTCAGTGACATTAAAGCACCTGGTGAAGAGCGCCTTTGTGTACAGCTTCTTGAAGTTGCAAATCACTTGCTGGTCCATGGGCTGCAGAAGAAGTGTGTTGTGGGGGGAGGAACTTGACCTTTATGTATTCATACTCCGTGTCCATATCATACACCAAGGCTGGAGGGTGTGCCGGGGCATTGTCCATCAGAAGAAGGCACCTTTCACGCAGTTGGTCAGAAAGATATTTCTTAACAGTGGGTGCGAACAACTCGTGCAGCCATTATATGAACAACTGCCTTGTGATCCAAGCTTTCGCATTGGCCCTCCACATGACAGGCAATTTGGCCTTGTTCACATTCTGTTCCTTGAAGGCACGAGGGGTCTGGGAATGGTACACCAGTAGTGACTGAATCTTCAGATCGGCGCTTGCACACAGCAAAAGGGTAAATCTGTCCTTCATGGGCTTGAGCCCTAGTAGTGCCTTTTCCTCCTGCGTGAGATAGGTTCTGTTCGGCATCATCTTCCAAAAGAGCCCTGTTCCATCGCAGTTGACGTATGCTTCTGCCTTCATGAATTCCGCCTAGTCTTTCTTGTAGCCTTCTGCAGCGGCCATGTCAGAACTGGAAGCCTCACCATGTCTTATCACATAGTGGATGCCACTTCTCTTGCAGAATTTATCAAACCACCCTCTACTGGCTTTAAATTCATCCCTTGTTGTACTTGTAGTGGGTTTTTTTGCAGTAAATCGCTGTGTAATTTCCTGGCACAGATCATAGCTTCACTAACACTATCACCTGCCAGCTGTTTCTCATAAACACGCTAACAAAAGTTTTTTCACCACTTCCAGTACTTGTATCCTCTGCTTGGTTAACATCGTTACTCCTTTTGCCACATCAGCTCCTTTGATGGCATCTTTATTCTTCAAAATAGTCTAGATTGTCAACTTCATCATCTTGTACTCCGAGGCCAGATCAGTCACAAGAAAACCACACTCATGCTATTCTACAATTTCCTTCAATTCAATGGTTATTTTCTTCAAAACCTTCTTGTTACCTTCATTATTGCTCTGCACATTCTTGTCATCTTCATTGCCGCTCTACACGTTCTTGCCACCTTCATTACCGCTCTGCACGTTCTTGTCACCTTCATTACCGCTCTGCATGTTTTGATCACCTTCATTACCGATCTGCACGGTCTGGTCACCTTCATTACCGCTCTGAACGTTCTGGTCCCCTTCATTACCGCTCTGCACTTTCTGGTTACCTTCATTACCGCTCTGCACATTCTGGCCACCTTCATTGCCGCTCTGCACATTCTTGTCACCTTCATTACCGCTCTGCACGTTCTGGTCACCTTCATTACCGCTCTGCACGTTCTGGTCACCTTTATTACCGCTCTGCACGTTCTGGTCACCTACATTGTCACTCTGCACTTTTTTTACCACCATGCATGCTCTGCAGTTTCTGGTTACCTTCATTACCCCTCTGCACTTTCTAGTTACCTTCATTACAGCTCTGCATTTTCTTTGGAGCCATGCTGGATTGAATAATACTGTACAGTACTGTATGTGCTAAAAAGCACACAAAAAAGCTTCACAGCCAGTATGCACAGGTCTATCTGCAACCGCGATCTCGACTAGAGGAAGCCACAACCACGTGTCAGAGCGGGGAAGATGGCTGTTCGTCACCCGATTTGGAGTTTGCGAACGTTAGCAAAATTTTGCCAAACCACGTTCGTGAACCGAGGTATTACTGTATAGTAAAAAATAAAAACCCCAGTGGTGATTAAATACTACCAAAAGAAAGCTCTAGGTGTTCCCTCCAAAAATAGTATAAAATTAGTTTCAGTACAGCGTTGCATGACGGAATAAATGTCAAAGTAGTGCAGCGCTGAATACTGAAATATGGCCTGGCCAGGAAGGGGGTGTAAACACCTGGTCTTCAAGTGGTTAATTATTGTTTATCTTTTACTTTAAATTTAAAATTGTTTACTTTTTATAATTTTACTATTTTTTCACTTAAAGTGACATTAAACTAGGGATGCACCAATATCAAGTACAGTACTCTGTACAAGTACCGATACTTTTCCAGCTCCAAGACTAGACTAGAGAAATATAAAAAAATTAGGAGGCAGCAGTCATTTGTAAGGAGCACACTGAGCTACTGGGATTTGTACATCTCGGTTTTAATGTATGATTTTGTTTTTATAAATATAAAAGGTATGCACCGAGTACTGATACTTGCCCAAGTATGAGTACGGATACATTTTTGTTTATTGTCATGCGACAGTTTTTCTAAAACAATATCGACTAATGATTTCAGGACAGTGGTGGAGCACCAGAGCCAGGTCCCAGCTGCAACCGCTGCAACCCTGGTAGTTCTCATGAAAATGCCAAGTATCGGCATTGGTACTCGAAAAGTATCGGTGCACCCCTACATTAAACTCTGATTTTTTTTTACATAAAACAATGCTGTAATGTGTGCCTTACTGTAATCCATTGTAGTTTTCCTTCTCTTTGCTGCTCTTCCTTTTAAATCCTTATCTCTTCTCATGCTGGGGAGAACTACAGTTTTGCAGCTGACTGCCTCTTCTCTGGAATGTTACATGGTGTCTGTGTGCGCGCTCCCAAGCTGAGCCAGGACTACTACAGGATGACGTCCTGACATCCACATCCCCGCCCACTTCAGAACGGCAACTGCTGCTGCCTGCATGTACTGTTGTTTTACTCTTTTCTGCTGTGTTCGTGTCTGATCGATTCTTCTAATCAGAGCAAGGTATTTTTTTTCTTTTTTTTTTAAACAAACTTTATTGCTTATTTCACTTAAAGTGACATTAAACTAGGGATGCACCAATATCAAGTACAGTACTCTGTACAAGTACCGATACTTTTCCAGCTCCAAGACTAGACTAGAGAAATATAAAAAAATTAGGAGGCAGCAGTCATTTGTAAGGAGCACACTGAGCTACTGGGATTTGTACATCTCGGTTTTAATGTATGATTTTGTTTTTATAAATATAAAAGGTATGCACCGAGTACTGATACTTGCCCAAGTATGAGTACGGATACATTTTTGTTTATTGTCATGCGACAGTTTTTCTAAAACAATATCGACTAATGATTTCAGGACAGTGGTGGAGCACCAGAGCCAGGTCCCAGCTGCAACCGCTGCAACCCTGGTAGTTCTCATGAAAATGCCAAGTATCGGCATTGGTACTCGAAAAGTATCGGTGCACCCCTACATTAAACTCTGATTTTTTTTTACATAAAACAATGCTGTAATGTGTGCCTTACTGTAATCCATTGTAGTTTTCCTTCTCTTTGCTGCTCTTCCTTTTAAATCCTTATCTCTTCTCATGCTGGGGAGAACTACAGTTTTGCAGCTGACTGCCTCTTCTCTGGAATGTTACATGGTGTCTGTGTGCGCGCTCCCAAGCTGAGCCAGGACTACTACAGGATGACGTCCTGACATCCACATCCCCGCCCACTTCAGAACGGCAACTGCTGCTGCCTGCATGTACTGTTGTTTTACTCTTTTCTGCTGTGTTCGTGTCTGATCGATTCTTCTAATCAGAGCAAGGTATTTTTTTTCTTTTTTTTTTAAACAAACTTTATTGCTTATGTTTTTTCATAAACAACCTATTCATTGCATTGTGTACTGTATGAGGGCTGAACTAGCCCTTAGGATTACATTGCTCATACTTTTAAATCAATAAAGAATAATCAAAATTTGTGTTTAAATGCAGCAATATAAATATATTACATTGATTAACTAAATATAAATCAACACATATGAAATAATTCTTTAAAAAAAAAAGATTGCAGCTACCACACTTCCTATAGGTCTATGGAAAAGGGTGGCAAAACCCAAGAGGGGCAGGGGGAGCCCTCCCCATCAGCTTTGATTTGCCAGTGTCCAGTCACTTGAAGGTAGCTGCATAAACCATCTTTTCCAAAATTAACACCCTGTGACCTGTGATGTATGGTCAAGAAAAGGGGATTTTTTACTCACCATAAAATCCTTTTCTCTGTGTCCACTGAAGGACACAGTGAATGAAGATTGTAGATCTGGAACAGGCTAGTATCGCTACCTGCTGGAGAAGGATATCAGGCACAAAACACAAAAAAAGGAAGAGCCTAGGGGTGGCCTCTGACGGTGACCAACCCCCACCTGCAGACCATAACAGTCTCAGTAACAAGCAGTAAAAAAAACCCCAGTCACTGGCAATCAGAGGGCAGGCGCTGTGACCTTCAATGAATGCAAGAAAAAGGATTTTTTCGGTGAGTACAAAAATCTTATTTTCTCTTCTGTTGGTTGAAGGACACAGCGAGGATCATAGATCTGGAACATCTCCAAGCAGTGCAAACTGAGAGGCAGGCCAGAAAAAACAATGCCCCCTGAAAAAGAGGCAACCAAGTAGGCTCAAAACGCCACTTGCAAATTTGAGAAAAAGAGGCAGCACGACAAAATGTCTAGGACGTACCGAATGCTTGCATCGAAAGGACCGTGACAAGACACACAGGTACCCAACCCCTAAAAGTGTAAGCCTGGACAATAGGCTGCCTAATACATCTTGAAATAGCAACTGAAGAGGCGGCCTGACCCTTGTGTGACCCATGCTATTAGGGGTCGGGAACCTCCATTTCCTGTCACAGCTTCATGTTCTTCACTCATGGTTGATATAGGCCAAAGCCATAGCAATGTGCCTGAAACCTGACTGGACAATCCCTTAGAAGGTTGGTCCAGTGCAGAAGGGATAACCGGATCACCCAAAGTTTCAACCAACTGATCTGGAGCGCTAATTCGTCCAGCGATCCTGAGTTGACCAGCTCCCCAATACAGCTCTCCAGCTGAGAAAGCTTGCATCTGTCCTCACAACCACCCAGTTCAACAGCAGAAAGGACTTCCCCTTGAGAAGAGTGGAAGAATGAAGTCACCATAGAAGAGACCTGCGCCATTTGATTCACTTGAATCTCCACATCCAGCGACTGAGAACACTTGTCCAACCGCCGCAGGATTTCCCTCTGTAGCACCGTGGTATGGTGCAGTGCAAAAGGGACCACCTCAAAGGACGCAACAATGAGGCCCAGTGCAGCATGCAGAAGAGAATCGATGACCACTTGTGAGAACACAGAAGCCTGATGTGGGAATGTAGGTCGAGGAGACAGAGGGCTTGGTGAATTTGTTAGCTTAGTCCACAGTGGCTAGGAGTCTAAAAAGACGCTATTGGACTAAAAACAAAGAGGGACCAGACTTACGACGTGGTTTCTTAGACTTGCAGACCTGTGGCAAAGCCTGTCCCTTGAAAAGGGAAAGTTTGGTGAGAGCTTTCTTAGAAGATCAGCAGACCAGCACTTAGGCCAAAGCAATCTGAGGAGATCCAATGCTGAAATGGAGATCTTAGAAACCAAAAGGTCCGGCACCCAAAGCAGTGTTACAGGTGTACTTCAACCCCTGTACTAGTTGCTCTGCCAGTTCCACAGAGGCAGGGGAAACCTGTTCGTTGTCAAGACCCTAATGTAACCGCTTTGCCAATTCCGTTAAGGCTTGAGAGACCAAGGCTGAAGCCAAGATCAGTCTCAACAAGGCTCCAGTGTCCGCTGGGTCCTGGAAAGACGGAAATTCCTCCACAGGGATGACCATCGCTCTACTGAGGCGAGAAACTGAAGGATCCACAACTGGAGGCAACAACCACTTTTTCATAAAGGAGTCCTCAAAAGGATAACGAAACAAAAAAACATTTAGGGACTGAGAAAGATTTGGTGGGCCATTGCCACTCCTTGTAGATGAAATCACGTGAAATCAACAAAGTAAAAAATATACAGAAATGTATAGGTTTATGAGTTCCAAACTGAACCGGGGCACATCAGGGGTACTAGGGATGCCCTCAATCTTCAAGATTTACCAAACTAAACAAATAAGCATGGACACCAACTACCAGCTCCTGAAGCAAGACTGAAGCTGATGACTCTTCCTCATTACCAGACCCCTCGAGTGCAGGATCCATCGGACTATGCTGCTACAATGCCGCAGAACCATCCTCCTCCATATTGGACTCCTCCAAGGGGACCAAAGAGGGAAAAGCAACAGACGCTTACTAGTGGGTCCCTGCAATGCGCATTTGATACGAGAGAGAAAGCTGTCCATGGCAGAAGTAAAAGCCTCAAACGCGTTGCCCTAGCTTCCGGTAGGGACCCTGAGGGTGGACGCGGGAGCCCTCAAACAATATGGAGGCTGCATCTTCCATCATGTTAGACTGCAAGGCGCAGCCCCAGGAGCTGGGCGGTGTGACCACAAGGACATAGGCCACAACCGCAGCCCAGGACCCTCAACTAAAGACCACGGCCTCCGGTAGTGGTGACATCCTCCCCTCTCACTGTGCCACAGAAGTCCGGACTGCAAGGCAAGGCACCAGCCCCAAGCCAAAACCACCACTGAGAAAATCTCTCAGGCTGCTCTGAAACCAGAGCTGTAGCAGCCGATACTGCCGTGGCAAGGATCAGCGTGCACTCACTGGCCAAGCTGGGTAGGAATACAAGGATCTACACATATCCATCATGTAACCCAGTTTTCAGTTGCTTGAAGAACCTCCCAAAAAAAATGGTAGGAAGAATCTTACTAGCAATGCTGACGTCCTACCTTCTGAAGCTAGTCAAAAAACTGACTAAGGCAAGCAGGTGGGGGCTGCCGCTAAGGCTGTTCCTTTATTGTGTTTTGTGCTTAGTGTCCTACTCCTGCAGGTGGCAACAAAACCCGGTTCCAGATCTACGCTCTTCTGTGTCCTTCAATGAATGGAAGATAAAATGTATTATCATCTTTTTTTCTTAGCCCTGATGACCTCTGGAAAAATAAGCCTTTGCTGGACTGAGACATCTGGGGCTTCTATCCTTTTATATCCTCTCCAGACTGCTCTAGCGTTACCTAGAAAACAACCCAGCTGACAGGGAGCTGCCTTCAAAAACTAGATTTTTAGCCAGATAGGTAATATCAATGTGTTTTTCAGCAGAATATAAAATAAGGAATCCAATGTGTGCAGACAAGCAGTGGCAATTTCTTTTGAATGGGCTGAAACTGGTCAAAAATAATGAAGAATAAGGTCGTTAAATTTGTGCTCTCTTCTCACCTTAGGTAAAAAAAAATTGCTCCAAGTTCTAAAACAACCATATCTATGTGAAGAACAATATCCAAAACCCTCCTAGCCGAGTTGATAGCTACAAGAAAAGCCACCTTCTGAGCCAAGGTCAGAGCTATTTCCCCAATGGGTTCCAACGGAGGCTTCTGAGTAACTAAAAGGACCAAGTTCAAATCCCACGTCTCAAGGTAAGTCTTCACGGGGCAACAACATGAGTAATTGGGGGCGTGTCCAGGACATGGTGGCGGCTAGACGTGCCTAACGGGAGCTCCGATACAGCTATCCGCTTATTTAACATCCCGTGCCAGAACAACATTTCCGATCATTGCACTTATGATGAGGAAGACGACCATTAGAACAAAGGCCACTAAAACACCGTCCGCCAGTATTAAAAAGTACCTGGTGGTGGATTGGTCGGGCTCGGCCACCCCACGTGCTGCGGCCCTCTACACCCCGCTTGGACCGGACCCGGGGTCGCCTTGTCCCTATTCAGAATCGGGAGACTACCGGGAATCCCCTCCACACGGTCCAGGTGGATAAACTAGTACGCACGCTGCCTACCAAACATGATTTGGCGGACATGTTTCGCACTTTGGAACAGTCACTTAAAGCGGACATACTTTCGCTTCGGGGAGAAGTCACTCATCTTCTGCACAGAGTATCGACTGGATAGACGAGCATCGACTGGATAGCCAGCCCTACAGTCGCATCTTCACTCCGCAACCAGGTTACAACGTGAACTTTCCTACCGTCTAGAGCAGGGGTCAGAAACCTTAAACACTCAGAGCCATTTGGACCCGTTTTCCACAGAAAAGAAAACACCGGGAGCCACAAAACCCTTTTGACATCTAAAATGAAGATAACACTGCATATATCGTTTTTTACTGGGCGGGATTACATTGAAACGTCACCGGTCACACATTCCAACCTAGTCGCAAACTTTGATGGAACAGCAGCCCTGTCTAATCATTTAATCAGAGAAAGAGAGAAAGTAGAGAGCCAAATTGGGGTGATTGTTTCCTTTGACACAATACGGCGTACACTGCAGAGGAATGGCATGCATGGATGTCATGCACGAAGGAAGCCTCTCCTAACGCCCATGCACAAAAAAGCCCGACTACAATTTGCCAGGACCCATGCTGAAAAAGAAGACTACTGGGACTCTGTGACCACTCATTTTGAGCTTGCTCACACAGGGCTTGGAAACAAAGTGCCTGGGAGCTAAGTGGCGTTAAAAAATTGGAAAAACTGTTTGGGATATATTGAGTGCTTGATTTTTGGAATACTTGTTGTCTCTGCTTCCTTCCTTCCTTTTTAGACCCTTTTTTAGTATTTAAAAACTCTTTTTCCTTTTCTGTCAGTTTTAAAATTGTTCCCTTTTTTCCCCCTCAGGTTTGCAGTGCTCTGGTTAGGGGGAGGGGTTAATTGAGCTCAGCTGTCTCTCATTGAGCAGGTGTATTATAAACAAGTGCACCACTCATTTTGAGCTTGCTCACACAGGGCTTGGGAACAAAGTGCCTGGTAGCTAAGTGGCGTTAAAAAATTGGCGTTTAACCCCTTCGTAACTGACGACGTACAGTGTACGTCGCCAGCATCGGGGCTGTTTAAACAGACTCCCGGTGACCTTTGCCGCCGGGACTCTGTTTAAACTTGTAGAGGCGATTGTCGGCTTTACAACAGAAGCGATCCTGGCGACTTACCTGTCGCCAGATCGGTTCTGCGTCCCAAAGAAGGGCACCCCCGCCGTGCTTCCCGGGCTCCGTTGCCCCTCCTACGGGCCCGGCGATCTTGGTGTCCGCGGGGAGCTGGGGAGGAGGTCGACGAACTTCCGTTCATCGATCCCCCTCCC
>NW_017308092.1:237810-238017 GCF_000935625.1 Nanorana parkeri | reverse complement strand
AAAATAGCAGAAACAGTCAATGTAGCAAATAAGTTGTCAGAAGTGAATAAAATAAGAAACGAACAACCAACATCAAGGCTAAACAATAAAACTAGTGGGGAACAAGTAGGATATAAACTTTTGTCCCATAAAAGGACAGGAATTCAATGTATGTACACCAACGCTAGAAGTCTAGTAAATAAATTAGAAGAGCTTGAAATTATGATA
>NW_017308092.1:217301-237301 GCF_000935625.1 Nanorana parkeri | reverse complement strand
AGGATATTGTAATTTGGGAGACACTGGGTAGTAGTGATCACAATGTGATTACTTTCAATATTAAATACAGGAAAGAAAAAAGGAGGGTGGGACGGACAAGAACCCTTAATTTCAGAAGGGCAAACTTCGATAAGTTGCGCAAACTAGTGGGGGAAATAAAATGGGATAACTCATTTCACAACCTAAACTCAGACCAAATGTGGGACTGCTTCAGGAACACATTACATATTGCCATTTCAAAGTGTATACCATTGGGTAACAAAAACAAAAGATCAAAGACTAAACCGATATGGCTAAATAAAACTGTAAAACTACATGTTAAGGCAAAGAGAATGGCATTTATAAAATATAAGATGGAAGGGACGGCATTGGCGTTCCTTAAATACAAGGAATGTAACAAAAAATGCAAACTAGTAATCCGGGAAGCTAAAATAGAATGCGAAAAGCATATCGCCGCAGATAGTAAAAAAACAAAACCTAAAACATTCTACCAATCTATTAACAGTAAAAAAGTAAGAAAGGAGCAGATAGGCCCAATAAAGGGCGAAAACGGGAAGTTACTCACAAGTGACAAGGAGAGGGCCGAGGTGCTGAACAATTTTTTCTCCTCAGTATACACTCAGGAGGGAAACGGGTTCGGCGTACGTGATAAAACACATAGTTCAACCGATAATATACCACAATGGTTGACGGAAAGCGGAATAGAACATAGACTTAAAATGCTCAATGCAAATAAAGCAGTTGGACCAGATAACCTTCACCCCAAGGTACTTAAGGAATTAAGCCAGGTTATAACAAGACCATTATTCCTAATTTTTAAGGAATCCTTAGTGACTGGTAGGGTACCATGTGATTGGCGGAGGGCTACGGTAGTTCCAATATTCAAAAAGGGGGCTAGATGCCAAACAGGGAACTATAGGCCGGTCAGTCTAACATCGGTAGTTTGTAAACTGTTAGAAGGTATAATTAAGGACTATTTGGTAAAATTTGTTAAGGATAAGGGCATAGTTAATGACAATCAGCATGGGTTCAGGAAAGACCGTTCCTGCCTGACTAACTTGCTAACTTTTTATGAGGGGGTAAGCAGAGATATGGATGGAGGGAAGCCGGTAGATGTGGTATACCTGGATTTCTCAAAGGCATTTGATACGGTACCACACAAGCGCTTACTTCACAAGCTGAGGGCTATGGGCATAGATGAGGTGGTGTGTACGTGGATAGAGAACTGGCTACGGGAACGTGTCCAGAGAGTATCTGTAAATGGCACCTTTTCGGACTGGGCTAGTGTAATGAGCTCAAGTATCTGTGCTGGGTCCGATACTGTTCATCCTATTCATTAATGACATCGGGGAGGGAATAAATAGCCATGTTTCCGTGTTTGCAGACGATACAAAAATAGGGAGGGTACTAGATCATGACAATATAACATTGCAGGAGGACCTGGATAAAATAGGAGAGTGGGAAATACTATGGCAGATGAGGTTTAATGTCGATAAATGCAAAGTAATGTACTTTGGACATAAAAATAAACAAATAGGCTATACAATCATGGGTATGCCACTAGGGAAGTCAGAAATAGAAAAAGATTTTGGGGGTCATTGTAGACCGCAAACTGAAAGGTAGCTTGCAGTGCCAAGCTGCAGTAAGCAAAGCATTGGGGATGTATTGCAGGGACAAGTCTATAATTGTGCCCATATATAGATCGTTGGTTCGGCCACATCTGGAGTACGTGGTCCAGTTTTGGTCGCCGGTACTGAGAAGGGATGTCCTTGAACTGGAGGGAGTCCAGCAGAGGGCAACAAAACCAATTAGGGGAATGGAGGACCAGAGCTATGAGACAAGGCTTCTGACCTTAAACATGTTTACACTGGAATTAAGGAGATTAAGGGGGATATGATTTTTATGTACAAGATGTTCAATGGTGACAGCAACATTGGCAACAAACTGTTTGAGATTAACTCCATTACAAAGACTAGAGGCCACCACCTAAAGTTGGTGGAGAAAAAATTCCAGCACAATGGGCAAAGAGGGTTCTTTACAGTAAGAGCAGTTAAGGTCTGGAACTCACTGCCATCGGCAGTGATTTCAGCCAAGAGTGTAGATTTGTTCACGAAACATTTGGACAATTTCTTGAGGGACCGTAATATCCAGGGATACCAGTATCCCTAAGAATGAGATGATGCGTGGACCTATATGGGTTGGACTTGATGGACGTATGTCTTTATTCAACCCCAAATACTATGCAACTATGGAGTGATGAGACCAAGATCAATGTTTTTGGAATGGAAAGCTTCAAAACTGTATGGCGTCGCAAAGGTGAGGAGTACAAAGAAAAATGCATGGTGCCTACAGTGAAACATGGTGGTGGCAGTGTCCTTCTCTGGGGCTGCATGAGTGCTGCTGGTGTCGGGGAGCTGCATTTCAATGATGGTATCATGAATTCACAGATGTACTGCTCTATATTGAAAGAGAAGATGCTACTATCACTCCGTGCCCTTGGTCGTAAGGCACTTTTCCAACATGACAATGATCCAAAACACTTATCTAAAGGCCACTATTGCATTTCTGAAGAACGGGGTGAAAGTGATTCAGTGGCCAAATATGTCTCCTGATCTGAACCCAATCGAACACCTATAGGCGATTATGAAGAGACAAGTTGAGCATCACTCTGCATCCAGCATCCAGGTTCTGAAAGAGGTCATTCTTGAAGAATGGAAAACAATAGATATTGTAATATGTCGCCAACTTGTGCATTCCATGCCTAGAAGACTTGGTGCTGTCCTTACAAATCATGGAGGTCACACAAAATACTAGATGTAGTAGTTTTTGTTGTGGGGTGTATTCATGTTTGCTTCACCTAATTTGAGTAAAACTGAAGATTCTGTAATCTAAGTTATATTATTAACCTTACTTTCATCTAATGAGCTAAACAAATATTCTAGAAAACTCTGTTTTTTTTAGCAGCCAAAGGTTCAGTGGAAATCAATTTAGAAGAAAAGCTTGCTACGTAGTAGCCTCTCCAATGGCGATTGAGATAAGGTTAGAGAGGTGGAGCCAAATTGGGTACGAGCTGCATGCTGTAACAGGAAGTATGCTAGGAAAGAGGCGTAGGGCAAACCCAGTTCCTCCCTGAGCTGAGGAAACGTAAACCATAGAGCCAGCTATAAAGAGGTGCTGTAAGGATTTAACCCCAACTAAAGAACAGAAAGCAGCTGATGGTAAGTTAAGGAACTCCTGAAAGGCAGGATTCCCACATAAGGGAGAATAAGGGGAAAGCGACCAGTCAGTTGCCTCCACTCATTTGATTGCCAATTTCAGGATTCTAATACTCATATTAAAAGGAGAACTATGAGGTGAGTGCTTTTCACTCACCTCATAGTTCTAGCCGACCTGTGACAATGAGACTGTCGGCTCAGTAGATCGGGAGGTGAGCGAACACATACTGGGTTCGCTCACCTCTCGATCCTGTCACGGCTCTCTGCTGTGACAGGGGAGGGGCTGGATTCCCCTCTCCGCCAGCGCTGACTGGCCGAATGGACAGGGGAGGGTACAGCTGGCTCTGCCTCTAGATAGGCATCCCAGCTGTCACTCACGCTGCTGGGCGGATCCAAACATCGATGTCGGGATCCGCTCCGGCGTCTCAGTATACCGCGAGCTGTAGCTCGCGGTATACTGAGCCTAGGGTGACGGGAGGACGCTAGTTTGTGTCCTCCCGTTACCCGGAGAACTATGGGGAAAAGCCCTGACCCCATAGTTCTCCTTTAATGAGAGCAACACCTGGTTGAGTACCGTGAACACCCCATACACAGAACATTATATAAGGACTCGAAAGAGATAAGAATGGCCACCTCCATTGCCACACTTGCATTACCTTCATCTGGGACCAACCAATCATGTATCACCACATGTTTAGAAGCTAGATAATACAGGTGAAAATTAGGAAAGGGTAGGCCCGCCTGAAAACGAGGAACAGGCTACAACACCTCCAGTGCTACCCTAGGGACTGCAACCCTTCCATAGAAAGGGCACGCAAAGAGAGATGATTATACGAAAATATTTTTGAGGAATTTAACAGGGCAAGTTAGCCACTATATACAGGATATTTGATAGAAAGATACTTTTAAGAAGATTGACTCTACCCATGAGATACAAAGGCAAGTCCATCCATTAGGATCAACCTATTGACTTATCCTGATGGGTTAAAGATCTGCTTCACCCCCCTGCCCCATCTCTCGCCTAGTTCTCAATTGGAGAGTGTCAATCCTGAACAGGGTCCAACGGAAAGAGGATGGATTTGTCCCAGTTAACTTTAAAACCGAAGTAAAATCCAAATTGATCCAGCAATCGTAGCAAATAAAACAAAGACTCCTTCTGATCTAATAAATTAAGGTATCATCAACGTAGAGGGAGATACGTTCCTCCAACCCTCGCACCAGCAGTCGGTGCACCAAAGCAGATGCACGAACCATGGCTGCAAGGGGCTCAACTGCTAGAGCAAAAAGGATCGAGGACAATGGGCATCCCTGCCTAGTGCCTCGTGGTATATTCAAGGGGAAGAAACCTCCCTATTAACTCTGTTTTGCTACAGGTGAATTATATAAAATCGTAATTCAATTAATAATATTGGGACCAAATCCACACAAATGGAGAACACGTAATAAATGCAGTCTACCCGCCTTATTACCAAACTCAAAAATCCGCTGTTGAGAAAACAACAATTTCTTTTTGGTACCCTCCAGGAGGAACAATTTATATGCCCTCTTCTTCCCCATCCGATCCCTATAGCTAGAATCACTAGGAGTAGTCACATATTGAGCTTCAGCAGTAGTGGCAGGTTTCTCCAAGACAAAGAAAGACTTTATTCTTTCAGGGAGCACCCGTAACCGACATGAATGCTCTTCTAAGTGTAGCTTTAAAGGCTTTCCATTTAAGGGAAGGAGAGACATTATTAAGCCAAAAATCAGTAATAGCCTGAGAGCAGAGTAGAAAAGGCGTTACCCCAAGATATCTCCAACATCAATGGAGCGTGATATATTTCTTGAGGAAGGTACTGAGCATCAAATAACCAGGGGAGCAGGTTATTGAGGACATGCCCAGAGCCAGGAAAAATAAACCTTTGCCCCAGGGTGCCTCCATCTCAAAATATCAATCAGTTAAAAACTATGCAACCATTCTGTAAAACCAGGGCAGGGGCGCCCAACTCCACCCAAGCCTTCAGACAACGATCAGGTACTGAGTTAAAGTCCCCCCAACAAAGTAGGAAGAGCTTGTGGCAAACTCGGAGCTGTAAGAATAATGGTACACAAAAGTTCGGAATCTGAGGTAGGGGGTACATATACGGAAATCAGAGTCAAGGGGGTATTCTCAATAGAGAGATGTAAAATAACGCTCCAAAGGGTCAGTTTTTACATGATGGACCTCAGAGGAGAGACTTAGACTTGGCAACCCAGTATTTTTTCAAAGCTAAAACAGTTTAGAACCCATTAAGTGCGTTTCTTGCAGACAAACTACATGAGGTCTATATTTAAATGGAAAATCAAAAACTAAAGACCGCTTGAGTTTAGAGTTCAGCCCCCTGACATTCCAGGACACAAATCGGTATACACAAGCCATTGAGAGAACAAACATGAAATGCAATGAAATGGCATACAGAGAGACAACAATGCAAGTAAAATAGAGACAGGATCAAGGTATCCCTTAAACAGTGCAACATGCTGGAAAACTACAACTACCCAACCCACCCCGCTTGTTAACCCAACTCTAAACCAGCTTTACACCCTAAACAAAAAATCTAAATTTCAAGTAGACACAATGCCAAAATAGTCAGGGGGATATAACCTCTATGACTGGGACAGACACACTAAACAGTAGAAAGGCATCATGGCACACTCACAAACCAGCATGTAAAACAACTAGTCTCACCACTAAGGATAATAACAGAGGTTTGGATACACGTCTTCTGCAGAGGATGTGAAAGCCGCACAGCCGCGCCAAGGCACCTCTTATAGTGCGGTCCTAACTCTAAACTATGAGAGTCTCCATCTTGGAGCACATGGGGGCAGAAGATTTCAAATTGGGTGCAGGTCTGTCAGGAGGAAGCCCAGCCTCCTTAAAGGCACAGAAACACACAAGGGATCCCGCACATCCCAATGGCAGCTCCAAGATGGAGAACAACTAGACTACTGGGCAGAATTAAGGGAAGACATTCATCCCACGGCAAAGCTGTAGTAGGGCACATAAAAGGAAGAAAGTACCTCAAATGGTGAGAAGAAATGCGTTTTTCCATCAACCATCAGCAGGATATAGCATAAGTAACACCTTCCTGACGAAGATGTTTCTTGACCATTTCGTACCATAAAGGATGCTCACGGTCTCTGAACTTCTACAGAAAAAATGGATACACGATCGCAGTTGTACAGAAAATCTCCAGCCAGACGAGAGGCCCCAAGCATGGCCACCTTATAACTAAAATAAAGGCGCTTGGCAATAAGGGGCCTAGGTGGAGCTCCAAGAAGCGGTGCAGATGGAGGACTGCGATGAGCCCCAACTGAAAATGAAGGAGACCCTTGCGCAGCCATTCTTGAAGAAATAGTTCAGGGTGAGTTCCTTCAGATTTCTCAGGGAAACCCACAAAGTGTAGATTATTGCATCTAGAGTGATTCTCTAGATCATCCAATTTTGCGCAGCATGCAGGGAGTTCCCTTTGAAGTATAGCAGTGTCTCTAGTAAGAGGAGTAACCGTGTCTTTCAATGTACTAATTCTACCTTCAGTGTCAGTAACCTGCTACCGGAGACCCTGTACATCATGTTTTAGCAGGGATAAACCGACATGTACACTCTCAATCGGTGAGGCAAGGGACGTTTTACAGTCCTGTATGGCTTCCATAACTTGCAGGAGGGTAGGTTCAGCAGGTGCTGAATCATCATGCAGAACCCTCTCCGTCATTACAGAGTCCTCATGAGCAGGAGAGATGACAGGGGAACCCAGCAGAGTGTCAGAGGAGACAGAAGGGTGGGAAACAGCAGCCCCTTTCATACATCCAGCTTCATGCAGCCCCTTAAGCAGATGCTTACTGTGACCGGAGCGGTCCGGGTCCAAGCATTCCAGGTAAGGATGGAGGAGAAGCGGCATGGCCGCAATCTTGGAACCGCGCCAGCTTCTCTGCGGTAGAGGGAGGCTTCTGGTGCCCTATCTTCACCATCTCAGCAATGGGCAGGAGGAGAAAATGGCAAGGAACAGCCGGGCGACAGGAGAGAGCAGGAGTGAGCGGTCAGGATAGTGGCACAGATGAGAAAGGACCAGAGCTGCAGAGATCAGCGTCAGAAGTCAGGCCACACTCCACCTGTAAAATTATTTAAAGCTAAACTACCAGTAAATATAAAAATACACATACATTTTTATCTAGTTATGTAATAATTAGAAATTCCTTAAAAGGAGAACTATGAGGTGAGTGATTTACACTTATCCTCAAAGTAATAGCCGACATGTGACATTGAAACTGCCACACGTCAACTCTATAGATCGGGAAGTGAGCGAACACATACCACCTCTCGATCACTTCCCGATCATCTCCCTGTAGATAGCAGAGCAACAGCCCGCTATATACTGAGCTTTGGGTCGCGGGAGGACTTTAGTATATCTGCTCCTGTGATCCTAAAGAGAACTATGGCATAAAAAGGTAACCCAATAATTATCTTTTTAAGTGTATTTCTGCACAGAACCAGTCTGTGTAGGGAACTCTTTGAGGAAGCCTTTTGCTCTCTCTGAATAGTGCTGGCTCTCGGCAACAGTGTAGTAACAGTTACAGTGCCCTTTAACCCTTTTGCTGGCACTGACATAAGGTTTGATATCTCTTCCCCCCATGTTGGGCTGGCATCCTTCATGAGCACCTTCCGGACTATAGGGAGAAAGGATTTTTCCAACTCCAGCCCTGGACTGAAGATCTACCACACCAGGGCAACCTGGTCTTGCAACACAGCTATATGGGGCAATGCAGTGACTGAGCCTGCTTGTCCCATGCTGCCAGAATGCTGAGTTTCAATGGACTGGAGTGAAATCTGGCTTATAGTACTGCCCTAAAAGTAAGTCACCATTAAAACTAGAGCCCTCATTCAAAAGTGAATGGAGTTAGCAGCTCTTGGACTTTAGGGTCCGAATGTGGAAGTGGAGCGACTATAGAGTTTGTCTGAAGGAAGACCTTGGACAGGGCCGTGTTCAAAGATAGGCCCAGATAGTCTATGTGGCGAATAGGACTGGCATTTTAGGACCCAATTGAATCTCTGGAGGGTCTACACTGTTTGTAGGACATTGGCTGACAGTTTGCGTTGTTTCCTTAGGGAGGCCCCGGTTGAAAGGTGTTTCAAAAGGCACCCAATTAATAATATACATAAAAGGGAGATCACCCACCACTGGCTAAATGTGTTGCAGCCAGTGCTCTGATTTTTTTTTTTAATCCCTTAAGGGGCAGGAGCAACAGCACCCCCCTGGACTCCCAAATCCAAAAATGTTCACCCTCTGGTGGGAAACCCCCTAAGGGGGTCTTCAAAAACAGGGTTACAGCAACAACTAATATTTCACTGGACCAGTATAGTGTCCTGAGGTTAACTCATCATGTTGTACTACATGCCAAAGTGAGCGCTAAACACGGGATTCAGGGCCTGAAGCAACATTACAAGCCTGCAACGCATGTTCTCTGCAGCAAGTCCGGGTATAGCCCCCCAGGCAAAGTTGAGGATTAGCCAATACAGAAATTGTGCCTCAGTGGCTCTAATAGCCAACAAAGCATGAAGGTAAAATTTTGAGAAAAAAACCCTATAACAAGCAAAGAAAAGACAGAAAGAGAGCTATTGTCTCCTAAGGACACTAGCAAAAATCTGATGCATGACGTGCTGGGAGAGGGAGGACTTATGCAAGGCTGTCATTTCAGGTTTGCAGTATAAGTGTCCAATCTCCTGAAGTTGGCGACATAACCCAGGATTAAGAACACAAGAATCCTGTCTCTTATGATGTATGACTGGAACTATGGACTTGATAAACAGTTGCACAAATTTCATGTGACATTGTGTAACAAAAAAAACAGAAAAAAATTCCAACTGCAGAGTATGGTATTCTACAGGGTCTATGCTTTCAGAAAATGTATAATTTGGGTTTTAAGCATTTTAACGTGCGCAAAAAATGAAGAAAAAAAACCTCTAAGGTTAAATGAGAACTATGGGGTTAAGGCTTTTCCCCAGAGTTCTCCTTAGGGTAACGGGAGGAGACAAACTAGCGTCCTCCCGTCACCCTAGCTGTAGCTCGCGGTATACTGAGACGCCGCAGTATACCGCGAGCTACTGCTCGCGGTATACTGAGACGCTGAAGCGGATCCCGACAATTATGCCGTGATCCGCCCAGCTGCGTGACAGCTGGCTGCTGCCTATCTAGAGGCAGAGCCAGCTGTACCCGCCCCCTCCCCCGCCCGTTCTGCCAGTCGCTCACCTCCAGATCTACTGAGCCAACCTGTGACAGTCTCATTGTCACAGGTCGGCTAGAACTACGAGGTGAGTGAAAAGCACTCACCTCATAGTTCTCCTTTAAAGGCCCCGTCATCAACCTTACAGAAAAGGAAAAAGAAAAAAAAAAAAAACCAAGTATGCCCACTTGCATTGTTTTTCCTTTACATCACTGATGTTTTATTCACATACAATGTACCTTTGTACTTGTTAAAACATTTTTTTTAACTACTGCAGAAGCACAGACCCGTCCCCTTCTGGGAGTGTCTTATTACTCTGTGCTGGTCGCAACCCAAGCAACACTGCAATGGAACGCACAGCATTAGGGTACAGTGCATTCAGGTGCGGGCATACGAACTGTAGGAGGGAGGTGCATTTGGGGTACCATTCAAATGAATGGTAACGCAACACATTTCCCACACAAAAATGCACAGTAGGTGCGATTGCGTGGTACAGTGCGTTAATCGCATAGAACTATGCGATTAACGCACTGCACTAGTGTGAACGGGCCCTCAAAAACACTGACATACATACACAACCTAATGATCTATCATGCAAAGAAGAAGGCATATATGAACATGATCCGTAAACTCTGCCGTCTTCTCTGGGCCAAAGCTTATTTAAAATGGTCTGTGGTGAAGTGGAAAACTGTTCTGTGGTCAATCAAAATGCTACATTCTTTTTGGCAACCATGGGCGCTGCGTACTCTGGACTTAAGAGCAGAGGGACCTTCCAGCTTGTTACCAGTGTACAGTTCAAAAGCCTGCATCTCGGATGGTATGGGGGTGCATTAGTGCATATGGAATGAGCAGCTTCCACATCTGGAAAGGCACCATCAATGCTGAAAGATACAGGGCATTCAGAAAGTATTCAAGCCCCCTTCACTTTTTCAATTTTGTTATGTTGCAGCCTGATACTACAGTTGTTTAATTTATTTTTCCCCCTCATTAACCCCTTAACTACCAGTGATGTACATAGTATGTCAGTGGCAGCGGGGGCCTGTTAAAACAGACTCCCAAGGGGAGCGTGGCCTGAACATGGCGCCGAGAGGACGTGCATAAGGAGAGCTCCGTGGAGTGATGGAGTAAATCTCAGTTGATCTGCTCATTAGACGCCATTACACCCCATGCCAAGAGGTACCAGGAAGTCGCGGACCCCCCGCGCCCGCGGGTACAGGCACGATTGGACCCCTTTCTGTCCCAGCCGGCTGGGGGAGTCAGAGCCAGGGGCCATCGGACGGGTGGATCGGATGTCCGGCAGGCCTGACCTGTGTGCCATGCTGGCGGCGCTCCCGACCAGGGACGACATGCAGGCTATGATTGCCCAGATTGCAGCCACCCTCCACGCAGATCTGGCAGAGGTAAGGGAGGGGGTCGCCCAGCACATAGAGGCCTTAGAGACTGCAGACTCCACGATATTGGTGCAAGTCTCCCAGCTGGAGGAGGCTATGCTGACGCAGAAGGCCCTATCAATCCAACTACAGTCGAGGCAGGAGGACACTGAAAATCGTAACCGCCGCAACAATTTGCGGCTTAGGGGGATCCCAGAAGCTACAGGGGGCCAGGACCTGAGGGCGGCTGTAACAGCAATATTCAATGGCCTACTAGGGAAGCCCCCGACAGACCTGCTGGAATTGGATCGGGTGCACAGGACCCTGGGCCCCAGAGGACCCGATGTCAACAGGCCTAGAGATGTGTTGTGCCGTGTACACTTTTTCAATGTTAAGGAGGAAATCCTCCGCAATGCGTGGCGACAGGGTACTGTGGACTTTGATGGAGCTGACATCCAGATCCTGCCAGATGTGTGCCCGCAAACCTTGTACCGTAGGCGCCTTCTCAAACCCCTTATGGACCATCTCCAAGCGGGTGGGGTCCCTTATCGTTGGGGTTACCCATTTTCACTGATGATCGGCAGAGGCGATAGATCCTTTAGATTGACCCACCCGCGCCAACTTCCTGACCTGATGGGCTTTGACTGTGCACCATTTACGCTACCAGACTGGCTGGACATTCCTTTGGCTGAGGCCGCGACCACAGCATCCCACAGGGCATCGGGACCCAGGAGGCCTAGAGGGGCTCGTCAAAGATCCACATCCCGGCCCACGAGAAGGGATCGCCCGGGGGATCCGGAAATCTGATCGGCTCTGAGATACTAGGTGGACTGTCGTGGGAGTTCAACTATACGTGACCCTCCTTGTGAGACTTTGTGTACTTGGCCCAGCTTTTCCTAGTGGAGTTGCTGGCCCAATCTGCTGTGCTGGCAGGGGGATGGCGATTGGCGTGAGCCGGTATAGGCCTACTGCAACGAGATCACCTGTGTGCCTTATGGGAACTATATGTGTTTACTGGTTGCCTGACTCACTGCCCCCGTTGGGGCTACAAGGGGAACTGGGTGATACGCCTCTGAGTCAGATTGTCAGGAGTTGGGAGGGTCAGCTGCGTTGATCTGGGCCGAGTTTTACTTTGTATAGAGATGTGGGGAGGCCTCCTCAGGTATAGACACTATATTGGATGCGGGAAGGATAGCAGGCCGCAGTAGCGGGTGGGTCACTGGGTGGGGGTGGGAGGAGAGGGTCTCATGCTGATCTTCCGCATGGATGGTGCGGGGGCGGGATTGGGTCCCATGTTTACCTCGGGCCTGCGGGCTCATTGCCAATGGGGTGTTTTGGTTGTCCAACATCGTGATATATTCTCCATATCTCACTCTGCTGGCTGCTGTGTTTAGCCTTTTTCCCCAAGTTTCAGGCGTTTCCTCTCCGTGTTGGAGTTAACCCATAGGAACGCCTGGGTTGCAATTGTCTATTGCTACGTTGTTTGTTTTTCTTTCTTTCCTGCACTAGGGTCGGACATAGCCTCACCCTCGGTGCGACTAGTGCTCTATCTATTTCTCTCTTTTCTTTATCTCTGGTTGTTGTGTCCTTGTGTGAATCCAGTACCCCAACCTGTGTCTTTGTCGAGTCTTCCTTAGTGTTTGTCTGTGCCCGGTCCAGGGCCACCGAGAGCTCATCGCCGAGAGGGTACTACCTTAGGCCGTGCGTCTGACCAGATGGACTGACCTGGGGAGGTCCTTGCGGGCCCACCAGAAGGATAACTACAGGAGCGGTGAGTTAAACCACACATCATGCCGATTGTCAATGTCACCTCCTTTAATGTTAGGGGGCTCCATGTCCCCGCAAAGAGATCAAATCTGCTGAACGAATTGTGGAGACAGAGGTCTCATGTAGCATTCCTACAGGAGACCCATTTCAAGGTTGAGCATATCCCCAAACTAGGGAACCACCGATATTCCACGCCTTATCATGCCCCATCCCGGGACTCTAAATCAAAAGGGGGTGAGCATTATTCTAGCCAAGTCCTTGCCATGGAAACATATCGACACACATGCAGACCCGGAGGGGCGCATGTTGCTAGTTAAGGGTGACCTTCATGGCCATAGGGTGACCTTTGCCACAGTATATGCCCCGAACACTGGACAGGTGACGTTCCTGGAATCCTTCTGGGAGCAGGTGGAGATGTTTGCGGAGGGTCTATGGATAATAGGGGGGGATTTTAATATGGTGCTAGACCCCACGCTGGACTCCACAAGGGGAATTTCACAGATCTCACACGCCCAGCGGAAGAGAGTCAAACGGTCATTGTTTGAACTCCAACTAGTTGATCCCTGGCGCATTAACGATCCCACGGGCAGAGATTACACACATATGTCAGCCCCACACCAATCCTATTCCCGCATAGACTTCTTTTTGCTCCAACACGCAGCGCTGCCCCTTCTCTCCAGCACATCCATAGGTACCTCGGCACTATCTGACCATTCCCCAGTACACATGAGCATACTTGTGGGGAAGGGTACTCGCTCGCCGTTCACGTGGCGGCTGAACGAATCCCTATTGCAAGATGACGATATCCTGGCCGACCTTAAATCAGAGATGGCACTCTACTTTAGGGACAATGCCTCCCCTGAGCAGGATCCGCTTACCCTATGGGAAGCCCACAAGTGTGTTATGCGTGGGGTGCTGATCAAAATAGGTGCCCGGAGGAAGAGGCAGCGGCTGCAAAGAATTGACGCCTTATATGCCCAGTTGAGGGATTTGGAGTTACGTCACAGGGCTGCCTTAGACGAGGGCACGCTGACCGCCCTGACACAGACTCGGACAGAACTTAGGGACCTCCTGCTGGAGGGGGTGCGGGCCCAGTTGGGAAGAGCGCGACGCACGTACTATGAATTCGGGAATAAGCCTGGGAAGCTCTTGGCACGTGCCCTGAGAGATGTCAGATCCCGTACGTACATACCATCCATTCGTTCACCGGAGAGTACATTAGTCTCTAGATCCTAAGACATAGCACGACAATTCCACGCGTTCTACTCTGCCCTCTATAATTTACATCGGGACGCTGGACAGTCGGGGTCCCCGGAACGGAAGCGGGCGATCCGAGCATACCTGACTAGCTCGGGCATGCCTCGCCTGCCCGAGTCGGTTGCGCTGGGTATGGAGGTCCCTATCTCAGTAGGGGAATTTGAAGCGGCCCTGAAAACTATGAAACCTGGGAAGGCACCGGGACCAGACAGGCTAACCCTATTATATTACAAATCCTTTCAGGAGATCTTAGGTACCCACTTCTCAGAAGCCTTTAACTCACTCCTCAAGGGTAACACACTCCCCCGAGATGCCCTGCGGGCACAAATCACGGTAATTCCTAAGGCAGGGAAAGACCCCGCTCAATGTGCTAGCTACAGGCCCATTTCACTGCTGAATACTGACCTGAAGATGTTTACCCGAATACTAGCTTCTCGCATTTTCCCTTTCTTGGATGACCTTATCAGTATGGATCAGGTTGGCTTTGTACCGGGCCGAGAGGCCAGGGACAACACCATCAGAACCCTGAATGTGATACATCTAGCGCGTACACGCTCACAGCCGCTCCTCCTGCTATCGTTGGATGCGGAGAAAGCGTTTAATAGGGTGAGCTGGTCATTCTTGAGGGAGATGCTAGACTACATTGGGCTGGGGTTGGGTATGCAGCAGTGGATACGATCGCTGTACTCGAATCCTACGGCAGTAATAAGAGTTAACGAGACCCTGTCGGAGCCTATTACCATTTCTAATGGGACTTGCCAGGGTTGCCCGCTCTCGCCCATTATCTTCATACTTACCCTTGAACCGCTACTCAGGACTATACACGGGACCCCTGACATCAGTGGACTGGACTGTGGCAGGAGACAGCATAAGGTTGCGGCTTACGCCGATGACCTGTTGCTGTATGTCACCCACCCAGAAATTTCCCTGCCCAATGTCATGCAAGCGATCCGCGCGTATGGCCAACTGACAGACTTTAAACTGAATTGGAGTAAGTCGGAGGCGTTAAATGTCTCCCTCCCAGAGGGTCGATTGGCGAAGTTGAGGGACTCTTTTAGGTTCCGGTGGGCGGACTCGTCACTCACTTACCTTGGAGTGGCTATACCTCCGGATGTCCGTAAAACGTTCTCCTTGAATTTTATCCCACTCTGGTCGCAGATTGCCACCCTTGTCCAGCAGATCACGGGTGTATCCCTCCCGTTTACTCCTGCGGCATATCTCCTCCACATAACACCGCTATCGCGGAAAATTTATAAACGATCCCTACTGATCCACCTATTGAATGCGGCTCGGGCTTGCATCCCGGCATTGTGGAGGCAGACCCGTCCACCCTCGGTCGGGATGTGGGTGAAGAGAGTGGAGGAGATTCGGCTGATGGAGGACCTGACATCCGCAATCCGTAAGACCCAAAACAAATTTGTTGCTACCTGGGCAGCATGGTACTTGTTCAGAGATTCCTCAGCGTCCCCCCAGGGCATCCAGGGGTGAGCTATTTGGAGAAGTTCTTGTTCAGAGATTCCTCAGCGTTCCCCCAGGGCAGCCAGGGGTGAGCTATTTGGAGAAGTTACCAGCAAGATGGTGGCTCCGGTGGATCGGGACTTGGATGTTGTCTCCCCCCCCTGAATGTCTTGTTTTCGTGTACGTGTATTCTTCTGTTCTTTGTTGTGCAATGTTTGTTTCCCCACTCTCCTGAGATTGCCGTGGAACCGTCCGTGCCGATCGAGGGAGAGTATCCCTTGGGGAGTTGGTGTGTTATTACTGTTTATCCATAAGTGTTATGTAAGAAAAAGGGAAAAGTCATGGGAGTACAGATGCAGATCCGATAGTTGTGGTCTGTAAGTGAGCGACTTAAGGGGGCGGACCGGGCTGGACGGTAGTGAACAAGATATTCTGAAGCTGTATACAAATGTATGACAATGCCTGGCCGCACGGCCCAGATGTATGTACGGTTCTGTGTAAGTGCTCTTATGTTTGCAGAAATAAAGAATAAAAAAATTAAAACAGACTCCCAAGCGGCTTTAGCCACTGGAACTTGGTTTACAATTGTAAAGATGGCTGTCGGCCTTACAATAGAAGTGATTCTGGTGACTCAGTTGCCACCAGATCGCTTCTACGGGTCGATAAAGTGTATGCCCCCCACCGTGTTTTCCGCCGCCCCTCCTACGGGCCCGGGACCAGCATCTCGGGTGTCAACGGGAAGCTGGGGAGGAGTGCGGCAAACTTCCATTTCCCGATCTCCTCCCGGCTCTTTGGGACTGGGACAACGCGGATTGCATCACTTCCAGTCCCTGAGCTGTCATTGCTCGGTTCCTGAAGCTGAGCAATAAGCTATTGAAGTGCGATCTGCACTTCAATAGTTTAGAGTGGAAAGGTGATACTAGTGGTCTTTTGGACCCCCAGTGTCACCTTAAAGAGTACCTGTCACCACCAATATGCTATCACATGGGGGGCTTGTAAGCCCCTCTATGTGATAGCAATTAAAGCTAAAAAAAAATAATATCAAATAAATGTAAAGATAATTTTTAGAAAATGCTTACGGCCCCATTCACATTGAGCGATTCGCAAATCGCGTGTTTGTCGTGCAATTTGCATTTTGCGCGATATCGCGCAAATGCTTGCATTGAGCAACCTAGAATCGCGGCAAAATCCGCTCCAAAAAGGGTCCTGCTGTAGCGACGCACGACAGCGACTGTCAGAGCCCCATTGAGATGCATTGGAGAGCGATATCGCGTGGTAAATAGCCGCGATATCGCGGGAATTACAGCGCGATAAATCGCTCAGTGTGAACGGGGCCTAAATGTCGCCCCTGCGAGCATGCGTGTATTCACGTAAACACGCATCAGGTGAGCTTATGTACGAAAATGACGTTCATAGCTGGGTTAAAAAAAAAAAAGACACAAGTCCATCGACTTCAACCTATAGAGATAAGAGAATTAAAAAAAAAAACAAAAAAAAAAAACAGGATGCTATGCCCAGTTACCCACTGTTGATCCAGAAGAAGGCAAACCCCCTCCTATAAAGCATGGTTCAATTTGCTCCAACAGGGGGATCGGATATTCAATGGATCAACAATCTCTGGTGCTTATTATACCTATAAGAACTTAATATCCAGTAATATTCTGTGCATTTAGGAATACATCCAGATGTTTTGTTAAACAGTTAACTGAGATTAGCTAGATCTAGGTCCTGGGTCGCCTATTCCACAGCTCTGTGAAGAATACTTTCCATATGCAAAGGTTAAACCGCTTTTCCTCCAGATGCAAAGAGTGCCCCCTTGTCCTTTGCAGTGACTTTAATGAATAATTTGGCACCAAGCTCACTATATGGACCATTTATGTATTTACACATGGTGATCATGTCCTCCCTTAAATCGCCTCTTCTCCAGAGAGAACAAATTCAGTGCAGTTAATCTTTCCTCATAGCAGAGTTCCCCCATGCCTCTTATGAGCTTAGTTGCCCTTCATCGAGTTCCACAACATCCTTTTTGTGAACTAGTGCCAAAAACTGAACTGCATATTCCAGATGAGGTCTTACTAATGCTTTGTACAGGGGCAGGATTATGTCTCTATCTCTGGAGTCTATACCACTTTTAATACAAGAAAGTATTTTGCTTGCTTTAGAAACTGCGGCTTGACATTGAATGCTATTATTGAGTCTATGGTCTACCTGAACACCCAGATCTTTCTCCATCATTGACTCCCCCAAACATACTCCCCCTAGAGTGTACGAAGCATGCATGTTTTTTGTCCCCAAGTGCATAACTTTACATTTATCAACATTAAACCTAATTTTCAAAATACTGTAGATCCCCAAACAGTGCATTCAGATCTGCTTGTAAGTTTGAGACATGCTGTAAGAAATGGATTCAACTACATAACTTGGTGCCATCTGCAAACACAGAAATTGTACTTTTAATCCCCAACTCTATGTCATTTATAAATAGATTAAGGGACCCAAAACTGAACCAGTGCATCACTAACAACCTCAGACCATTCAGAGTATAAATCATTGATGTGAATACGATCTTTAAGCCAGTTTTCTATCCAATTACAGATTGAATACTCTATACCTACTGACCTTAACTTATACATTAGCCGCATGTGGGGAACTGTGTAGAACACTTTTGCAAAGTCCAAGTATACTAAATTCACAGCCATTCTTCTGTCCAATTTATTAATCACTTCCTCATTAAAAAAAGTAGATTTGTTTGACAACTTCTGTCCTTTGTGAATCTGTGCTGACTATTGATTATAACATTATTTTCATGCAAAAACAAGTGCATGTGATTCTTGATCAAACTTTAAGTATCTTCGCAACTATTGAAGTTGAGAGAGACTTTGATCCCCTTTTAAAAATAGGCACCACTTTGGCCTTGCCCCAATCCATCGGTACGAAGTCATTAGAGAGTCCATGCACATGTTGGGTAACGCCGTGCACATCAGAGTGAGAGCATTAAATTCTAGGGCCAACATTTATGCGTATCTCTAAACTGATGAACTGCAGGGGCTTTTAAAGCTGCCACTGCAACCAATTTATTTTACAGGGTCTTGGCTTTATGAAAATATACAATGTTTGGTCTCCCCCAAACATACTCCCCCTAGAGTGTACGAAGCATGCATGTTTTTTGTCCCCAAGTGCATAACTTTACATTTATCAACATTAAACCTAATTTTCAAAATACTGTAGATCCCCAAACAGTGCATTCAGATCTGCTTGTAAGTTTGAGACATGCTGTAAGAAATGGATTCAACTACATAACTTGGTGCCATCTGCAAACACAGAAATTGTACTTTTAATCCCCAACTCTATGTCATTTATAAATAGATTAAGGGACCCAAAACTGAACCAGTGCATCACTAACAACCTCAGACCATTCAGAGTATAAATCATTGATGTGAATACGATCTTTAAGCCAGTTTTCTATCCAATTACAGATTGAATACTCTATACCTACTGACCTTAACTTATACATTAGCCGCATGTGGGGAACTGTGTAGAACACTTTTGCAAAGTCCAAGTATACTAAATTCACAGCCATTCTTCTGTCCAATTTATTAATCACTTCCTCATTAAAAAAAGTAGATTTGTTTGACAACTTCTGTCCTTTGTGAATCTGTGCTGACTATTGATTATAACATTATTTTCATGCAAAAACAAGTGCATGTGATTCTTGATCAAACTTTAAGTATCTTCGCAACTATTGAAGTTGAGAGAGACTTTGATCCCCTTTTAAAAATAGGCACCACTTTGGCCTTGCCCCAATCCATCGGTACGAAGTCATTAGAGAGTCCATGCACATGTTGGGTAACGCCGTGCACATCAGAGTGAGAGCATTAAATTCTAGGGCCAACATTTATGCGTATCTCTAAACTGATGAACTGCAGGGGCTTTTAAAGCTGCCACTGCAACCAATTTATTTTACAGGGTCTTGGCTTTATGAAAATATACAATGTTTGGGGGGGCGTGGTCTGCACCACGAGACTGATGGCAGCTTGAGTTGAGAGCTCCGGCCAACAGGGACCCACACAAAGCTATTTTAGCCCCTTTTTGGACTAATATGAAGATCGGGCAGCTGGACTACCAATCCAGGGTCCGGACACCCTCGAAATCTCGAACGGGCAAGCACGTTCCGGACATTTTCAGGCCCCAGAAAGCAGACGCAGGGGTATCGGGTTCACCCAATATGGCGCTCACCCAGACCCGGCCGGATAAGGTTAAGACACCGCGAAAGGCCGAGGAGACTACACCCGCCTCTCAGATGCCCTCTTACCTTCAAGACCTCCCGACTAAAGCGGAGCTCTCCTCGATGGCCTCGGACATCAAGGCGGCCCTATGCGAGGCGGTCACGGAGCTGAGACGGGACATCCAAGATGTCGGACAACGCATGGCGGCGGTTGAATCAGCAGGCGGCGGGAGAAATATGGCGATCCACCAGCTCCAAGGTCAGTGCGATGCCACAGCCCGTAACCTAATCGACATGCGGAGGCATCTCGAAGATCTCGATAACAGGGGATGCAGGGCCAACATTCGACTCAGAGGGATCCCTGAGACGATCCTGCCTAATGCTATCCCAGATACACTGAGACACATCTTTAATGATTTACTGGAACGCCCGGCAGAATCCCCCATAGAACTTGTTAGAGCACACAGGGCC